>NC_073394.1:3494065-3524065 GCF_028641065.1 Leucoraja erinaceus
CAGTGAAATCTGATCCAAGCTAGTCCGAGGTAGACAAAAATGCTGGAGAAACTCAGCGGGTGAGGCAGCATCTATGGAGCGAAGGAATAGGAAACGTCACCTCTTCATTCTGAAGAATGGTCTCGACCTGATACGTCACCTATCCCTTCTGAAACATAGAAACATAGAAGTTAGGTGCAGGAGTAGGCCGTTCGGCCCTTCGAGCCTGCACCGCCATTCAATGTGATCATGGCTGATCATCCAACTCAGTATCCCGTACCTGCCTTCTCTCCATACCCCCTGATCCCCTTAGCCACAAGGGCCACATCTAACTCCCTCTTAAATATAGCCAATGAACTGACCTCAACTACCCTCTGTGGCAGAGAGTTCCAGAGATTCACCACTCTCTGTGTGAAAAAAGTTCTCCTCATCTCGGTTTTAAAGGATTTCCCCCTTATCCTTAAGCTGTGACCCCTTGTCCTGGACTTCCCCAACATCGGGAACAATCTTCCTGCATCTAGCCTGTCCAACCCCTTAAGAATTTTGTATGTTTCTATAAGATCCCCTCTCAATCTCCTAAATTCTAGAGAGTATAAACCAAGTCTATCCAGTGTTTCTTCATATAAGGTGGGTCTCGACCCGAAACGTCACCTATCCCTTCTGAAAAAGGGTCTTCTCTCCATAGACACTGCCTCACCCGCTGAGTTTCTCCAGCATTTTTGTCTACCTTCGATTTTTCCAGCATTTGCAGTTCTTTCTTCAACAAGATAGTCCGAGGGTCACAAATGAGGTAGATAGTAGTTCAGGACCGCTCTCTGGTTGTGGTAGGATGGTTTAGTTGCCCCTTAACAGCTGGGAAGAAACTGTCCCTGAATCTGGAGGTGTGAGTCTTTACACTTCTGTACCATTTGCCCGATGGGAGAGGGGAGAAGAGGGAGTGGCCGGGGTGCGACTGGTCATTGATGATGCTGCTGGCCTTGCCGAGGCAGCGTGAGGTGTAGGTGGAGTCAATGGAAGGGAGATAGGGACAAAATGCTGGAGTAACCTAGCGGGACAGGCAGCATCTCTGGAGAGAAAGAATGGGTGACGTTTGGGGTCGAGATGCTTCTTCGGACTGGATGGAAGGGAGGTTGGTTTGTGTGATGGTCTGGGCTGCGTCCACAATTCACTGTGATTTCTTTCAGCCACTCGATAGTGTTGGGAGCCAGAACTGTTGTCGATCCAGTGAATGCACAGAACAAACACTGCAACATCTTTTCATTATGTCGCTCTTTGTTAGAATACATTGGCAGGTCAGTAGCAACATTTATTTACCATAATTTGTTATTGAAGAGGAATACCAGCTTATTAGTTGTCAAAGTCATCTCAATTGTTTTAACACATCGTCGCTGTACTAGTTTGCAATGGCAATTGTTTCAATTTGTTACGCATGAGTGAAAGAAAGACATTTGTGGTTGCTGCAATCCGTACAGAACCACAGGGGTTTAATGACGTGTGGGAAGGAACTGCAGGCACTGTTTTACACCGAAGGCAGACACAAAATGCTGGAGTAAAGGGCCTGTCCCACGAGCATGCGACTGCAAGCGGCGAGCGCGACCAAACCGGAAGGGGGGTTTCGCGGAGGTCAAGTGAGTGACGTGAAGTTCGAGCGAAGTCCGCGGGAAGTTCGACGCTGCGTATGCCCGTAGAGGCGGTGTGCGTACGGCGTTGAGGCGGCTGCGGGCCGGCAGGTCATTGCCGCGCGGAATTTTTGAACACGGTCAGTTTTTCGGAGCCCCGCGCGATGTCGGGACCAGCTCCGCGCAACTCCATAAGGCTCCGGCGATCGAAGTGGGACCGGCCCCGCGAGGCCGTACGGCTCAAGCGACCGCGTTAGGTCGCGCTTGCTGCATGGAGTCGCATGCTGGTGGGACAGGCCCTTAACTCAGCGGGACAGGCAGCATCTCTGGAGCGAAGGAATGGGTCGAGAGGGTCTGAAGACGTTGTCTCAACCCGAAACATCATCCATTCCTTCTCTCCAGAGATGCTGCCTGTCCCGCTGAGTTACTCCAGCATCTTGTGTCGATCTTCACGGTGTTATGACATTTTTTTCTCGACAGACATTTTTTCAAGGGAGGCACGGTGGCGCAGCGATGGAGTAGCTGACTTAGAGTACCAGAGGTCCAGGTTCGATCCTGACCGCGGGTGCTGTTTGCGTGGAGTTTTACGTTCTCCCCGTGACCGTGTGGGTTTTTTCCGGGAGCACCGGATTTCTCCCACACTGCAAAGGCGTACAGGCTTGTAGGTCAATTGGCTTCGGTAAAAATTTTAAATTGTGCTTAGTGTGTGTAGGATAGTGCGAGTGTACGGGGTGATCGCTGGTTCAGCACGGACTCGGTGGGCCGAAGGGCCTGTTTCCGCGCTGTATCTCTAAACTAATGTTCCAAAGCATTGGCAGCCTCAAGATATATTCAGTAACATTTCTACGCAAATGTCACAATTTAGACTGCTAATGCAATGGCACTTCCTGGCCACAGGGAGACGATAGTGAGTCTAAAACGGCAATGAAATCCTTCTGAGAAATCATATGTGAGTTGTGGTAGAGTTGCTGCCTCACAGCGCCAGAGACCCGGGTTCAATCCCGACTACGGGTGCTGTCTGTGCAGAGTTTTCCCCGTGACCTGCGTGGGTTTTTTCCCGGGAGCTCCGGTTTCCTCCCACATCCTAAAGCCGTGCAGGTTTCTGAGTTAATGGCCCTTTGTAAATTGTCCCTACTGTGTAGGGAGTGGTTGACAACATAAAACGGGCGAATGCTGGTTGGAGTGGACTCGATGGGCTGAAGGGCCTGTTTCCCTGTTGTACTGTATATCTCCAATCTTGACTGCTGGTGCTGTCTGTATGGAGTTTGCACGTTCTCCCCGTGACCAGCATGGGTTTTCTCCGAGATCTTCGGTTTCTTCCCACATTCCAAAGACGTGCGGGTTTGTAGGTTAATTGGCTTTGGTAACAAATAAATTGTAAATTGACCCCAGTGTGAGTCGGATAGTGTTAGTGTACGGTGGATCGCAGGTCGGCGCGGACTCAGCGAGCGGAAGGGCCTGTTTCCCCGCCGTTTCTCGAAGGCCTATCGTCTAAAACAAAACAAACAGATCAACATCTTTGACTGTGTGGAGCGCCTGTGCGTGACTGCTTTGTTAAAGCCTGCCTGGGTCCCACCAGGACTGCAGTCAGAGCTTGTAGATGAAGTGTTGCTGCTCCACTGACGGCTGGAAAACAGTCAGTACTTAAAGAGCTCTCTCCATGGCAACCGTGATACCTTCCGCCCTGGAGGTAAAGTATCGCAAGGTGGAAATAGAAACATAGAAACATGGAAAATAGGTGCAGGAGTAGGCCATTCGGCCCTTCGAGCCAGCACCGCCATTCATAGAAACATAGAAACATAGACAATAGGTGCAGGAGGAGGCCATTCGGCCCTTCGAGCCAGCACCACCATTCATTGTTCAGGGAATTCCACAAATTCACAACTCTCTGGGTGAAAAAGCTTTTTCTCACCTCAGTCTTAAATGGCTTCCCCTTTATTCTAAGACTGTGGCACCTGGTTCTGGACTCGCCCAACATTGAGAACATTTTTCCTGCATCTAGCTTGTCCAGTCCTTTTATAATTTTCTATGTTTCTATAAGATCTCCCCTCATCCTTCTAAACTCCAGTGAATACAAGCCTAGTCTTTTCAATCTTTCCGCATACGACAGTCCCGCCAGCCCAGGGATCAACCTCGTGAACCTACACTGCACTGCCTCAATTCAATGTGATACATGGCTGATCATTCCTGCTTTCTCCCCCACATCGCTTGATTCCGTCAGCCCTAAGAGCCAAATCTAAAGGGCCTGTCCCACATACACGACTTTTTCGGCAACTTGCCGGCACCCGTCATAGTCGCAACAGGTCGCCGAAAATTTTCAACATGTTGAAAATCCAGCGGCGACCAGAACAAGGTACGACTCTTTGGGCGACTACTCACGACCGTACGGGCTTCACCCCGCGACATGTCGCCTGTACGGTCGTGAGAAGTCTCTTTCCTCAGTCGTCCAAAATGTTGTAGCGTCTTTCTGGTCGCCGCTGGATTTTCAACATGTTGAAAATTTTCGCTGTCCTGCAATGACCTATGACGGGTGCCGGCATTCGCCGAAAAAGTTGCGTAAGTGGGACAGCCCCATAGCTCTCTCTTGAAAACATCCAGTGAATTGGCCTCCATTGCCTTCTGTGGCAGAGAATTCCACAGATTCGCAGCTCTCTGGGTGAAAATGGAGCTTGAATCTCTTCCACACCCTGTCCAGCCCGATAGGCACTCATGCCGTGAGTGGCTCTACATCATTGTCAGAGTGGGGACCTCGTTGAAACTTACTGAATAGCGGAAGGCCTGGATAGAGTGGAAGTGGAGAGGATGTTTCCACTAGTGGGAGAGTCTAGGACCAGAGGTCACAGGCTCAGAATTAAAGGATGTTCTTTTAGGAAGCAGATGAGGAGGAATTTCTTTAGACAGAGGGTGGTGAATCTGTGGGATTCTTTGCCACAGGAGACTGCGGAGGTCGTCACTTTAAAGGCAGATATAGATAGATTCTTGATTATTACGGGTGTCAGAGGTTATGGGGAGAAGGCAGGAGAATGGATGACAATAGGCAATAGGTGCAGGAGTAGGCCATTCATATAACTATATAACAAACCATATAACAATTACAGCACGGAAACAGGCCATCTCGGCCCTACAAGTCCGTGCCGAACAAATTTTTTTTCCCCTTAATCCCACCTGCCTGCACTCATACCATAACCCTCCATTCCCTTCTCATCCATATGCCTATCCAATTTATTTTTAAATGATACCAATACCAATTCGGCCCTGCCTCCACCGCCTTCCACTGGGAGCTCATCCCCAATCAGAACACCGCTACCTTCTCTCATGAGAGAAAGAGTTCCCCCTTGTATTACCCCTGAAACTTAATGTTCCATTCCCTTCTCATCCTTATGCCTATCCAATTTATTTTTAAATGATACCAATGATACCAATTCGGCCCTTCAAGCTAGCACCGCCATTCAATGTGATCATGGCTGATCATCCCCAATCTGTACCACGTTCCTGCCTTCTCCCAGGAGAGATAGATCAGCCATGATTGTACAGTGGAGTAGACTTGATGAGCTTAATGTTCTAATTCTGCATCTATCACTTATGATGTTATGATCTTATGATGTGGGGAGGTGAAGGAACAATTGGTCACAATGGCATTCGGCAGCACGGTGGCACAGCGGTATATTTGCTGCCTCACAGTGCCAGAGGCCCGGGTTCAATCCTGATTACGGGCGCTGTCCGTACGGAATTTGTACCTTCTCTCCGTGACCGGCGTGGGTTTTCTCCGAGAGCTTCAGTTCCCTCCCACACTCCAAAGACGCACAGGTTTGTAGGTTAATTGGCTTGGTGTAAATGTAAAATTTGTCCCTCGTGTGTAGGATGGTACCAGTGTTAATCCTGGTCAAATTGGAGAGGCTAAGACTTTAGAAGGGGTAAAAGCTTCAGGGCTGCTGGGAGATTTGGTCAATTTGGAATTTCTCTCTGCAGAACTGTGACAAGCTGCAGAGTGGTGTCATTTTGTCTAGAGCCTAGATACAAGTTGCAAGATAAGAATAAGAGCATCTGCAGACCCTGTCAATTAGGTGCAAAATGCCTAGCATGGATTGGATGGCTGCAAACCAGACAGACACATTGTAAATAATCGTAAATAATATTGCAGAGTTCTATTATGCCGAGTGTTGATTGAATGATGCATTGAGCCTTGTCTGGGTTTCTTGCAGATCAGGGTAAATGTTGCTAAGTTGGCTTCCTTGAGAAGTCCTGTTTGAATACAATGTATTGAGCTGCTGTATTATTGGGTTAGGGAAATATCTGTTATGTATGGGGTTAATCGATATCTGTAATTGGATTATTCTGAGACCACCCCCATGTGGTTTGGCCCCTCGAGGTCCCGGGACCTATAAAAGTCCGCTACGACGAGGTTCAGGGTCGATCTCCTGGGAGAGCACTTGGGACTGCGTGACCTTCTGGAGTGTCTCTATTTGAGCGAGTCCTAGAGGGCTTGATCAGGCAGATACGGGGATCGAACCTGCAGTGGGATAGGTACAGGAGTGGAACTGTAATTGTGTTTTGCTAAAATAAAGTTTAGATGTTCAAGTGCTTGATTCAGTGTTTTAGACTGAAAATAGACTGGGGGGAAACTTAGAACGAGCAATTCACACCAGTGTGTGGCATTGCTGGTCACTGCGAACTCGATGGGCCGAAGGGCCTGTTTCTGCTCTTTCTCTAAACTGAACAAAAAAATTTTGGGCAGAGTGCCTCAGCAAGGCCAGCAGCAAAATCCAAGACCAGCCTCACCCTGGCCACTTCCTCTTCTCCCCCCTCCCATCAGGCAAGAGGTACAGAAGTGTGAAAACAAACGCACACCTCCAGATTCAGGGACAGTTTCTTCCCAGCTGTGATCAGGCAACCTCCTATCACCAACTAGAGAGCGGTCCTGAACTGCTGTCGACCTCATTGGACTATTTTTGATCAGACTTTACGGACTGCATCTTGCACCACACGTTATTCAAGTCAAGTCAAGTCAAGTCAAGTTTATTTGTCACATACACATACGAGATGTGCAGTGAAATGAAAGTGGCAATGCTCGCGGACTTTTGTGCAAAAGACAAACAACAAAGCAACCAAACAAATTATAAACACAATCATAAAACACATATACTTTTACATAATAAATAATAGAAGGAAAAACGTTCTGTAGAGTTAGTCCCTGGTGAGAAAGGCGTTTACAGTCCGAATTGCCTCTGGGAAGAAACTCCTTCTCAACCTCTCCGTTCTCACTGCATGGCAACGGAGGCGTTTGGGGTTTCCCTTAATCATGTATCTGTTGATTGTAATTGTGTGCGGACGTTCCACTGACAGGCTAGCACGCAACAAAAAGCTTTTCACTGCAGCTCTCTATACACTGTACCTCACTATTCTCATGTGACAATAAACTAACCTAAAGCAATTGAGCATTGAAGTGGCCGAATTGTGCAGTTTCTCCCAAGTTGAGACAGTGCACTGAAGAATGGTCCCGACCCGAAACGTCACCTATCCATGTTCTCCACAGATGCTGCCTGACCCGCTGAGTTACTCCAGCACTCTGTGTCCACTTTTGTTCTCATCTCCGGCAGAGAAGTGGCTGGGTTGCTAGTGTAAATGCCACGATGCCTACCTGACGACCCTTCTTCAGACTGACGTCGAGACCCTTCTTCAGACTGATGTGGAGGTGGGGGAGGGGCGGGTTCCCGCCCCTCCCCCATCTCCACATCAGTCTGAAGAAGGGTCTCGACCCGAAACGTCACCCATTCCATCTCTCCAGAGATGCTGCCTGACCCGCTGAGTTACTCCAGCACTCTGTGTCTTCCTTTTTAAGTGTCAGAATGTGAAACAAAGAGCGCAAACAGGCAAATGTTTCTGCCTTTGATATTTATTCAAGAACAAGACCTTTTTAAATGCCTATTTATTAAATTATGCTGGTAGGCGAGAACAATAAAAGGGAACAAGTCTGTTAAATACAAATTGAAGGAGTAAAACTAAATTCTGCCTCAGGATGTATCCAAAAATGTTACAAGCAATGACATTCTCATGAGGCACAGATACCATTTCTGCATTGATAAATAACTAATTAACATTTAGTGTGTTCGCATGCAAAACAATGCAATAATCACCTGAAAATATGTTTTTTTATGAATTTGAATGAGGTGTAATTATTGGCCAGTACACAGAGAAGAATCTGAGCGCAGGTATATGGGACTAGGGGAGATTATGTGTTCGGCACGGACTAGAAGGGTCGAGATGGCCTGTTTCCGTGCTGTAATTGTTATATGGTTATATGGTTTATATGGAACTGTTAAATGGACTTTGCCCCCTGCCAAGTATCGTGCACAAACCCCCACACTGCAGCAGAGCCACTGTTGTGCCGCTGCCGGTCGGAACGGCTGTTGAATGTTTAGTAGAGTGTTAAATTTGTTCATGACATGTACTTTTTAATTTTAATTCCTATTTATTTTTTTAATGCAAACTGAATGGACACTGGTTGAGCAACGTTTTTCATTGTTTCCTCTGGGTATGCGAATACTCAGGAAATGACAATAAAGATTTACAATTTACAATTTACAAAACTACGTTGATTTTTATACCATGGTTTAGATTAGTTTAGTTTTGAGATACAGAGCTGCAACAGGCTTTCCTTTGCTTTTATAATTTAAGCAATAACGATAATATATGTTTTTAATACAATCGTTCCTTTTTCATCATCTCTTTTTAAATGTTTGCGAATACTGAAATCACTATCAAGCAAATTCAGTGACAGCTTTAACCCTGGCTGTTAAAACTATAATGGGATTATAGTTTCAGCTGCTTAGGTTTTAAATGAGCTGGTACTTATATATTAGAGTGGGCAGCAGAAACATAGAAAAACTGGTGCAGGAGTAGGCCATTCGATCCTTCGAGCCAGCGCTGCCATTCAATATGATCATGGCTGATCATCTAAAATCAGTACCCCGTTCCTGCTTTCTCCCCATATCCCTTGAATCCTTTAGCCCTAAGAGGTAAATCTAATGCCTCTGTCCCACTTAGGAAACCTGAACGGAAACCTCTGGCGACTTTGCGCCCCACCCAAGGTTTCCGTGCGGTTCCTGGAGGTTGCAGGTGGTTGCCGGAGGTTGCAGGTAGTGGAAGCAGGTAGGGAGACTGACAAAAACCTCCGGGAACCTCCGGGAACCGCATGGATGGGGCGCAAAGTCTCCAGAGGTTTCCATTCAGGTTTCCTTAGTGGGACAGAGGCATAACTCTCTCTTGAAAATGTAAATAAGATCTTTCTAATCTTCCCCCCAGTCTAGTTCAGTCAATAAAACACAGGTTCAAACTTTATTTTTCGATAGCACAACATATTCCCCTATACGATACCTAATCCACCACAGGTTCGATCCTTGTATCTGCCTGGCCAAGTCATTCAGCCTCCTGCAAGCAGAGACACTCCAAAGATCAGACAGTCCCAAGTACTCTTCCAGAAGATCGACAAAGGACCTCATGGGGGCTGCCTTTTATAGGTCCCTGAACCTTGAGGGGCTGAACTACATAGGGAGGTCTCTTTACAATCCAATCGAACATATTAATCACATCAATACATAATTGACAGTTCCCCAGCCCAATAGCAGAACCTTATATACATTGTATCTGGAAGAGGCTTCCAGAAGGAAGCCAATATAAATGAATTATGCAACATGTGCCCTGGGATACAACCAAATCAGACAGGGCTTAACATTTCAACCAATCAGCAATTAACATGGTAACTGTCTCGCAATATTATTTACAATATGTACACTTAGTTTGCATTAATCCAATCAACTCTATGCATTTTACACTTCATTATAAGAACTCTGCAGATGTCTCATTCATTCTCCACAGCACTGATCTCGGCCCAGACTTGCTGGCACCATTCAGCAGCTTGTCTTATTTCTGCAGAGTACATCAGACTTGTGCAAAATGGCCAATAACAGTACATAAGTCCTCATTAAATGTTGGTGCTATTCCTGCTCAGTTTTAGTCAGGATTTACAAGAACATCCAGTGAATTGGCCTCCACTGCCTTCTGAGGCAGAGAATTCTACAGATTCACAACTCTGGGTGAAGAGGGTTTTCATCACCTCCGTTCTAAATGTCCTACCCCTTATTCTTAAACTGTGACCCCTGGTTCTGTACTTCCCCAGCATGGGGAACATTTGTTCCTGCATCTAGCCTGCCCAATCCTTTTAAGAATTTTATTATGTTTCTATAAGATATCCTCCCATCCTTCTAAATGACTATTACCGTAATTCTCCGAGTTCGAATCAGGGGAAACTCGGGAGAACACTTGAATTAGCTCGTACAGTGGGACAGCCCCTTTAGTTGGAAAGATTAAACATTTGGCATTGTGATTGAAAAATATAATAGGTTGCTGCTCCATCTTAGCGATGACACACATTTAACTGTAGGATAAACTGTAATCACTCACAAACCACCTCCAAACTCACCTTCCCAATGTGAAGACTCTGTCCTTCAGTTTTTATCTCTGAGAACTTAAATGAAGAGATGATTTTTAAAAAGAGCCTCATCTAGTCTTTCATCGAGACATAATCATACAACAAGGAAACGAGCCCTACGGCCCAACGTGCCCATGCCAACCATTATGTCCCACCTACACTAGTCCCACCTGCCCACATTTGGCCCATATCCCTCTAAATCTTTCTATCCATGCACCTGTCCAAATGTTTCTTAAACGTTGTGATATGACCTGCCTCAACTCCCTCCTCCGGCAGCTCGTTCCATACACCTGCCACACTTAGTGCAAAAGAAAGTTACTCCTCAGGTTCCTATCAAAACTTTCCCCCCTCACCTTAAACCTATCGACACATAGAAACATAGAAAACAGGTGCAGGAGTAGGCCATTCGGCCCTTCAAGCCTGCACCGCCATTCAATATGATCATGGCTGATCACCCAACTCAGTATCCCGTACCTGCCTTCTCTCCATACCCCCTGATCCCCTTAGCCACAAGGGCCACATCTAACTCCCTCTTAAATATAGCCAATGAACTGGCCTCAACTACCCTCTGTGGCAGAGAATTCCAGAGATTCACCAAAAATGTTTTTCTCATCTCGGTCCTAAAAGGCTCCCCCTTATCCTTAAACTGTGACCCCTTGTTCTGGACTTCCCCAACATCGGGAACAATCTTCCTGCATCTAGCCTGTCCAACCCCTTAAGAATTTTGTAAGTTTTTATAAGATCCCCCCTCAATCTTCTAAATTCTAGCGAGTGCAAGCCGAGTCTATCCAGCCTTTCTTCATATGAAAGTCCTGACATCCCAGGAATCAGTCTGGTGAACCTTCTCTGTACTCCCTCTATGGCAAGAATGTCTTTCCTCAGATTAGGAGACCAAATCTGTACGCAATACTCCAGATGTGGTCTCACCAAGACCCTGTACAGCTTTCTTCCTCTTTGCCCTCTGGTTCTTGATTCCCTTACTCTGAATAAACCCTGGGCAGGAATTTCCTGCCAAATATTCTTCGATATTCTTGCCAGGAAAATAAATGTTAATTTATTGAACCAAGATTTATAAAATTCAGTTGATATAAAGTTCAATGCTCCTCGAGGGAGACCACTGCAGTTTTCACTCGCTTCTGCTAATGTTAGATCTTTCCAACCCGTGTCCTAAATCACTTCACCCTAATTACTTGCCCAATGACGCCTATAAATGGCACAGCGGTAGAGTTGCTGCCTTATGAAGCCCCTGTCCCACTTAGGAAACCTGAACGGAAACCTCTGGAGACTTTGCGCTCCACCCAAGGTTTCCGTGCGGTTCCCGGAGGTTTTTGTCAGTCTCCCTACCCGCTTCCACTACCTGCAACCTCCAGCAACCACCTGCAACCTCCGGGAACCGCACGGAAACCTTGGGTGGGGCGCAAAATCTCCATTCAGGTTTCCTAAGTGGGACAGGGGCATTACAGTGCTAACAGCGCCAGAGACCCGGGTTCGATCCCGGCTACGGGTGCTGTCTGTACGGAGTTTTGTACGTTCCCGGCTATGGGTGCTGTCTGTACGGAGTTTGTACGCTCTCCCCGTGACCTGCGTGGGTTTTCCCTGAGATCTTCAGTTTCCGCCCACACTCCAAAGACGTACAGGTTTGTAGGTTAATCGACTTGGTGTAATTGTAAAGATTGTCCCGACTATGCGTGGGATAGTGTTAGCGTGCGGGGATCGCTGGTCGGCGCGGACCCGGTGGACCGAAGGGCCTGTTTCCACGCTGTATCTCTAAACTAAACTAAACTAAATTAAGACTTCCGTGAAGTTCAGCAATTATCATGATATTTATTTCTATCTTCCAACTCCGAGAGGTAACAACCAGTGATTTAACACTCATGCTGAACATGTTCTCCAATGGTTTTGGAATCTAAATCCCTTTGGTCTTCCCGAGTTCCAATCTCCTCGCCTTCAGCACACATTCAGAATCCTCTTTACAAAACGTAAAATAGTTGACCTTGCATTTTCCCCGACCGAGAGCACATTTATTTATACAATTTAATCTTCCTTCTACCATTTACACAAATTCTGATGCGCAATTCATTTTTTTTTCTGCATTGAAATCAGTAATAAACGATGAAACCCGGAGGAAATCCTTGTGGAGCATCTGTGTCAACTCACACTGATTACAACACATCGCCATTATCTCCGCTTCACTTTGTGCATTCCAATCAATTCCCAACAAAATGTTCACACAGAGTGTACACACACTGGTTAAGGTTGTTGGCAGAAATGAGGAACAGCAGATACTGGTTTGGGCGGCATGGTGGCACTGAGGGTCCCGGGTTCGATCCTGACCTCGGGTGCTGTCTGTACGGAGTTTGTACCTTCTCCCCGTGACCTGCGTGGGTTTTCTTCGATTTCCTCCCACGCTCCAAAGACGTGCAGGTTTGTAGGTTAATTGTAAATTGTTCCTGGTGTGTGTGGGATATTTTGCTAGGGTCATTGTTTGGGGTGGACTCGGTGGGCCGAAAGGGCCCGTTTCCACGCAGTATCTCTAAACAAAACTAAACAAAAATATATATATTTTAAAATAGTGGCAGGACAAGGTTCCATTCATGTATTTACCTAAAGACCATCCATAATCACGTAGATGGATTTCACAGGATGCAAGGAGGTAGTTACATCTACACTAAGATGCAAGGACTGTTATCACATCAAAGCTATAGTCTGCTTGAAATAATCCACTGAAGTGAGTAGCAACATTTGAATTGAAACACAGAAGATGGCTTTCCATATGATGCGTGGAAAACTACATTCCAGCAGTTCTTTTCATGCTTTTCAACTCCAATGAAAACACCATGCTTTTATTCAGAAAAGGATTAATTCCTTATTATTCTAACAGATCTAGTAAATGTGAGAGAGAGTGGTGCATCTGTCACAGTTTTGGAAAAGATTCTGCTACAAAACAGATAAAAGGATTACTTGCTATTATCATGCCTACAACATAGAGTACGTTCAAAGGATTCTCCAGGAGAACCTTTTGAAAATGTGTCATCTATTATATCGGCTAACGGGCAGTGAAATGGTCGGGCGGTTGGCGTGTCCGTGAATCTGCCGCAAGGCTCTGTGGTCATCGCGACTGGTAGTCCTTCTGAAGGCTCGACGGCCGTTCGGTCGGTCGGCGAAGAAATTAATTTCTTCCGCATTGAAAGCAGTAATATGAAAAGATGAAAAGCAGAGGAGATCCTTGTGGAGTATCTGTGTCCACTTCCACTGATCACAACACGTGCTGCCTGACCCGCTGAGTTACTCCAGCATTTTCTGTGTCTACTATTACTAGGGAGGAACTCCTGTGAAGATCTCGTCAAAGCTGAAGTAATCGGTCGCCAGGAACCTTGACTCTCCTCCTGCGAGTGGAGCTGCCAGAATCATTTTCCCCTTAACTCTCAATTACTTCAAAGTCGCTGGGTCTGCTTGGTTGTAAGAATAGATCGGGTTACGTGCACAGAGTCTCTTGACTAGAGGAGGTGAATCGAGAACCAGAGGACATAAGGGCCCGTCACACTTGGCCGTCGTTTGCGGGCCATTTACGCGTGTGGGTGGCGCGGGACGGGCGCATGGAGTGGCGTGGAGGAGTGTGGAGTTGCGCGCGGCATCGGGCAGCGCTCCAGGATTTTGTTCTGCACGATATCTTCGCGCGCCACCGGCCTGTCGTGTAATTGTCGGCCAAGTGGGACAACCAGGCGCGGCTCAACGTCTCAACTCCAACTGCAACAGAAGCAGGCAAGCGATCGCCGAGCTCAGCCTGGGGCTCACGGCCATTGCGAATCTGGATCCGCTCCTACTCCCAAGACGATTGGAGATATCCCTAGAGAGGGAACACGTGGTGTCCATGGGGACTGTGGAGGCCTTCCGTAAACGCTGGTCACCACGGGAAGTTGAATATATTATTGATAAAAATGTTAATATTTTAATTTGATAACTTTGTTTGTAAAATGCCAATAGAGGCATACTTTGATCGTGTTTCTAATTTGTATTTTTGTTTGTTCTGAATAAAATCATTTTGTATGAAAAAAAAATGAAAAAAAGATGATCGGTGATGGACACAAAAAGCTGGAGTAACTCAGCGGGGCCGGCAGCATCTCTGGAGAGAAGCAATGGGTAACGTTTCGGGTCAAGACCCTTCTTCAGACTGAAGAAGGAGGACAGGTGAACGGGGAAACAGTACGTGTAAATAGTTGCATGGGTACATTTAAATCCATTACAATATTTGGCCTCCGACTGCAAATCCATTTCAGTAACTATTTTGGAATACAACAGGTGACCCATTTCTATTTTAACAACTGATCTCATCCCACCAGTCAATTAGCAGTGACGGCTTCAAAACCGCCCACAATATGTATAAAACCACGAGAGGAATAGATCCGGTAGATGCATGGAGTCTCTTGCCCAGAGCAGGGGAATCGGGGACCAGAGGACACAGGTTCAAGGTGAAGGGGAAAAGATTTAATAGGAATCTGAGAGGTAACTCTTTCACACAAAGGGTGGCGGGTGTATGGAACAAGCTGCCAGAGGAGGTAGTTGAGGCTGGGACTATCCCAACGTTTAAGAAGCAGTTAGACAGGTACATGGATAGGACAGACTGGGAGGGATATGGGCCAAACGCAGGCAGGTGGGACTAGTGTAGCTGGGGCATGTTGGCCAGTATGGGCAAGTTGGGCCGAAGGGCCTGTTTCCACGTTGTATCACTCTATGACTCCATCTCACAGTCTGCCAAATGCTGCCTTCGGGTCTAGGAAAGTAACCCTCATTAATTAGTCGAACCATGTTGACTCTGCTGAACTCGTATGTTGGCAACTTGGAAGGGCAGCAAAGTGTTTTTTTTTAATGCAACGAGGGCTGCTAGTAAAAGAAGATGATTTATAAGGAAAGTTTGCTTTCAGCAAGATACGGAACTGTCTCGGCAAATTTGATGTCGGGGAGGTTAATGAAATGTCTGCGCCTCCTTGCAACAGACCACAAACACAGAACAAATGTCATGGCTACACAGAAGATACCGACATCGCCCGAGGCCTCTGGTGCGTTACACGTCGAGATTCTGACCATTTCTCAGTCAAGGGACAAAGTTCAGCAATTGGACCAAAACAAACGATGATTAGAAGCAAGAAGGCCTGATGCACAAAACAGAGATGGCAGCCCCTAGTGGCAGCGGCCCCCTGCAGTCTGTCTGTCCTTTAAATTTGTTTTTTCAATGTGTAGTTTGCTGTGGTTTTTATCTTGTTTTTAACTGTGTATATGTGGGGGGAGCGGGGGAACTTTAAATCTCTTCCCTGTACGGGTGACCCGACCTTTTCCTGTCGGGTCTCCGTTGTCGTTGGGGCCTAGCAACGTGGAGCGGCCTCAAACTGGAACGTCCCGGGGGCCGCGGAGCCTGCGGAGCTGCGGACTCACCATCGTGGGGCTGGCCGGCTTCGGAGCGTGGAGAACTGTGGTGGCGCGCGGCTGCGGCCTGACTCCGGAGCTTCGGAGGCTCCAGCTGCAGGCCTGGTGGATGGTAACATCGGGAGCTCGCGGGTCCCTGGTGGGAGACCACCTTTCGGAGCTCCCGTGATGGCAGCTTCTCCCGCCCGAGTAGCGGGGTTGAAAATGACCCGGAGCGGGGCCATACATCGCCCGGCGTGGCCTTAATGGCCGCGGGACTTGCCATCGCCCGCCGGGGGCTTTAACATTGGGAGAGGATGGAGAGCAGGGGAGAGACAAGACTTTGCCTTCCATCACAGTGAAGAGGAGACTCACTGTGATGGACGTCTGTGTGAATTGAGTTGGTTGTGTGTCTTGTAAAATCGTTTCTTTTTGTTCTATGGCTGCAGAAACCAAAGTCCCTAATGGATAAATAAAATTGATTGATTGATTATTGTTTGGAAGCAACAGTGTATTGAGGAATAGCATGTGTCTGTCTAAATACATGTGGGACAGCAGTAGAGTTGCTGCCTCACAGCGCCAGAGACCCGGGTTCGATCCCGACTATGGGTGCTGTCTGCACGGAGTTTGCACGTTCCCCTTGTGGCTGCGTGGGTTTTG
The DNA here is from genome assembly GCF_028641065.1 of Leucoraja erinaceus. NCBI lineage: Eukaryota > Metazoa > Chordata > Chondrichthyes > Rajiformes > Rajidae > Leucoraja > Leucoraja erinaceus. The sequence goes on from NC_073394.1 coordinate 3,510,212, forward strand.
CCCGGGTGCTCCGGTCCCCACCCACACTCCAAAGACGTGCAGGTTGGTCGGTTAAATGGCTTCTGCAAAATGTACATTGTTCCCAGTGTGTGTAGGATGGTGCTGGTGTACAGGGTGATCGCTGGAACTGCTGATGCTGGTTTACCAAGAAAAGACACAGAGTGCTGGAGTAACTCAGCAGGTCAGGCAGCATCTGTGGAGAACATGGATAGGTGACGTTTCGGGTCAGGACCCTTCTATGGACTGATTGCAGAGGGGGTTTCCCTCTCCCTACAATCAGTCTGAGGAAAGGTCCTGACCCGAAACATCACCTATCCCTTCTCCATGGATGCTGCCTGACCTGCTGAGTTCCTCCAGCACTTTGTGTATTTCCTTGGTAAGCCAGCATCTCCTGTTCCTTATTTCAACATGGAAACGGGTCCTTCAGCCCAATCCATCCATGCCGAACAAGATTGTAGATTAGGCAGAGGTAGATAGATTCTTGTTTAGTGCGGGTGTCAGGAGTTACGGGGAGGGCAGGAAAATGGGGTGAAGAGGGAAATACAGATCATCCAGGATTTGAATGGCGGAGTAGACTTGATGGGCCGAATGGCCTTATTCTGTTCTTAACACATGAATTCATGAACATGCCCCATCTAAGTCAGTCCTACATCCCTGCTTTTGGCTCATGTCCCTCAAAACCATTCCTATCCTATTTCCCATCTGTGGAATTCTCTGCCACAGAAAGCAGTGGAGGCCAATTCACAGGATGTTTTCAAGAGAGAGTTAGATTTAGCTCTTTGGGCTAACGGAATCAAGGGATGTGGGGAGAAAAAGCAGGAATGGGATAATGATTCTGGATGATTAGCCATGATCACATTTGAATGGCCGTGCTGGTTCGAAGGGCCGAATGGCCTATTCCTGCGCCTATTTTTTTATGTTTCTATGCTTTCTATTAAGGACCAATCAGTCTGTCATGATCTGATCACTGGTAGACAAAAATGTTGGAGTAACTTAGCGGGGCAGGCAGCATCTCTGGAGAGAAGGAATGGGTGACGTTTTGGGTCAAGACCCTTAGGTTCATAGTCATGGAGTGATACAGTGTGGAAACAGGCCCTTCAGCCCAACTAGCTCAATGTCCCAATGTCCATAATCCTCCAAACCGGTCCTATCCATGTACCTGTCCAACTGTTTCTTAAACGATGGGATAGTCCCAGCCTCAACTACCTCCTCTGGCAGCTCGTTCCATACACCCACCACCATCTGTGTGAAAAAGTTACCCCTCGGATTACTATTAAATCTTTTCCCTTTCACCTTGAACCCATGTCCTCTGTTCCTCGATTCCCCTACTCTGGGTAAAGGACTCTGTGCATCTACCCAATCTATTCCTCTCATGATTTTGTACACTATAAGATCTCCGCTCATCCTCCTGCGCTCCATGGAATAGAGACCCAGCCTACTCAACCTCTCCCTGCAGCTCACACCCTCTAGTCCTGGCAACATCCTCGTTTAACAAAACACCCATCTTCAGACATCTTCAGGTCTCCACCCGAAACGTCGCCCGTTCCTTCTCTCCTGACTCTCCGAGTTACTCCAGCACTTTGTGTCTATCGTCGGTGTAAACCAGCATCTGCAGTTCCTTCCTATGTGTTTGTACTCAAACTGTGGCCACAAGATGGCAGTCTTCAATATCCGATACTGGAAATGCTAATATTCCTGTCTGTACTTTGGTAATGACTGTTGATGATAAACGCTTACCTGTTTGTGAACAAAATATTCTTTGCTTGTAGCCATCTGGAATAAACAATTACATTTATCCTTTGTGCATTCCAATTCGTTAAATGCATGTTTATAATTTTATCGGTTTTTGCTACAATTTGGGCACCAGTAATGAATGTCCTTCCACAAAATGAATTGAGCCTCAAATTTAATTTGAAATATGCTTGGGTACAGAACAGGGAGATTGGCCAAATTGCAGCTATTAAGAGCAGAGATCTGAACGTCCCGATTATTCATGCCTCTGACATAGATTGCAGAGTCCTTGATGATATTTTCGGTGCTTATACAACATTGTGTGTGTGTTCACAATGAGGCATGCAGAGTTCCTACGTCCTTCTGATGCAGCGATTGTAAGGAGCCTCCTGACTCTGTATAAGGCCCACACACTAGGAAACAATGCTGTACTGGTGGGGTGGCTCATCTGGTTTGGGAATTGCTCTGCCAAGGACAAGAAGGTTCTGCAGAGAGTAGTACGTTTGGCCGAACGCACTATGGGAACTTCACTCACCCCCCTGCAGGAACTATACAACAGGAGGTGCAACTCCAGAGCAAACAAAATCATGAGAGACCTCTTCCACCCCTGCAATGGACTGTTCCAGCCGCTACGGTCAGGCAAACGCCTCCGTTGCCATGCGGTGAGAACGGAGAGGTTGAGAAGGAGTTTTTTCCGAGAGGCAATTCGGACTGTAAACGCCAATCTCACCAGGGACTAACTCTACAGAACGTTTTTCCTTCTATTATTTATTATGTAAAAGAATATGTGTGTTATGATTGTGTTTATAATTTGTTTGGTTGTTTTGTTGTTTGTCTTTTGCACAAAAGTCCGCGAGCATTGCCACTTTCATTTCACTGCACATCTCGTATGTGACAAATAAACTTGACTTGACTTGACTTGACGGTAGAGTTGCTGCCTCACAGCGCCAGAGACCCGGGTTCGATCTGGTGCTGTCTGCACGGAGTTTGCACGTTCTCCCCATGTGACGGCTGTGGATTTTCTCCGGCTGCTCCGGTTTACTTTCTTTGCCACAGACGGCTGTGGAGGCCTCGTCACTGGATATTTTGAAGGCAGGGATAGATAGATTCTTGATTAGTACGGGTGTTAGGGGTTATGGGAAGAAGGCTGGAGAATGGGGTTAGGAAGGAGAGATAGGGTAGACTTGATGGGCCGAATGGCCTAATTCTACTCCTATTCCTTATGACCTTATGAGACGTACAGGTTTGGACGTTAATTGGCCTCGGTAAAATAATAAGTTGCCCCTCGTGTGTCGATGGTGTACGGGGATCGCTGGTCAGCGTGGACCCAATGGGCCGAAGGGCCTGTTTCCATGCTGTATCGGTGGAGGCCGGTTCTCTGGATACTTTCAAGAGAGAGCTAGATAGGGCTCTTAAAGATAGTGGAGTCAGGGGATATGGGGAGAAGGCAGGAACAGGGTACTGATTGGGGATGATCAGCCATGATCACATTGAATGGTGGTGCTGGCTTGATTGGGCCGAATGGCCTACTCCTGCACCTGTTGTCTATTGTATCTATAAAGCAAACTAATGCAAACTAAACTAAACAAAGTGTCTGGAAGTTCTTATGTTCAATAAAGTGTTTGGTAGGATTCTATAACTGGCTGCCATCCAGTATCTAAAACAGTATCAGTGAGTGACAAAAGGCAGTGAAGGGATACATTTTCTTTGCATGGCTATGTCACAATTGCTGGAAATGTTAGGACAGGCGAACTACCAGGTGTCCATGGACACAGTGAATGAAAAAAATAATTACAGCATCGGGTAAGGTGATTCAGCCCATTCATCCTAGCCTCTCACTTAGTTTGACGTTACAGGTGTTTTATACGATACTTTAGTTTAGTTAGTTTAGTTTAGAGATACAGCACGGAAACAGGCCCTTCAGCCCATCGAGTCCGCACCGACCAGCGACCTCCACACATTAACACTATCCTACACACACTAGGAACGATTTTACATTTATACCAAGCCAATTAACATACAAAACTGTATGTATTTGGAGCGTGGGAGGAAACCAAAGTTCTCAGAGAAAACCCACGTAGGTCAAGGGAAGAACGTGCAAACTCCGTACAGACAGCGCCCGTTGTCGGGATCGAACCCGGGTCTCTGGCGCTGTGAGACAGCGACTCTACCCGCTGCGCCACTACCGTGCTGTCCTTATATTGATCTGGGTAATTTCTGATGAATAAGGAAACAGAATCACAAATAGCTGGATGGTTTTTCTGTTTGGGATTTAGGTATTTGGATTATTTTTGATGCTGGACAAATCCTGAGAGCTCATGATGACAAAGAACGCGGGGGCCACGCTTCAGTGGTGTTGAGATTGGAAACGAAAATCCAATGAGGGCAGAAGATTAGCCGAGAACGGTGCAGAAACTCAGCGGAAAATCAGATGGAACCATTAAACATGGGTGACGTGATTGCTCTGTACATCTGCGATATTGAATATCTGGCCCATTCATCATCATTCATGTTCTCTGATAGATTTTCCATGGGTAAAAACTCTACACTTTTGTCTTAGTTTTCAATGGACTATATGTGCAGGAGTAGGCCATTCGGCCCTTCGAGCCAGCACCGCCATTCAATATGATCATGGCTGATCATCCACAATCAGTACCCCGTTCCTGTCTTCTCCCCATATCCCCCGACTCCACTATCTTTAAGAGCCCTATCTAGCTCTATCTTGAAAGCATCCAGAGAACCGCCCTCTGAGGCAGAGAATTCCACAGACTCACAACTCTCTAGGTGAAAAAGTGTTTCCTCGTCTCTGTTCTAAATGGCTTACCCCTTATTCTTAAACTGTGGCCCCTGGTTCTGGACTCGCCCAACATCGGGAACATGTTTCCTGCCTCTAGGGTGTCCAAACTCTTATATGTTTCAATAAGATCCTCTCTCATCCTTCTAAATTTCAGAGTGTACAAGCCCAGCTGCTCCATTCTCTCAGCATGACAGTCCTGCCATCCCGGGAATTAACCTGGTGAACCTACGCTGCACTCCCTCACTGTTTCGACTGGAGGCAGGCCCTTCAGTCCACCAAGCCATGCGCCACCAGTGCACCAGTTCTATCCTACACACACTAGGGACAATTTACAGAGGCACTTCATTCTACAAACCTGCACATCTTTGGAGTGGGTGAGGAGGAAACCGGAGCACCCGGAGCAAATCCAAACTCCGTACACACAGCACCTGTAGTCAGGATCGAACCCGGGTCTCTGGCGCTGTGAGGAAGCAACTCTACCATTGCGTTTTTCCTCATCTCAGTCCTAAATGGCCGACCCCTTATTCTTAAACTGTGGCCCCTGGTTCTGGATTCCCCCAAGGTGGGGACCATTTTTCCTGCATCTAGTCTGTCCAATCCTTTAAGAGTTTTTATATGTTTCACGTGTATTGTCACTTGACCAACTAAGGTAGAGTGACGTTTGAGTTCCCAGACGGCGGCGAGCTTCACGGTGTTAGCGAATGACAATGAACACGTGACAACAGACTGAGCTGAGCTTCAAGGTGCTCCGTTGTTGTGGACGATCTTGGGGCGGCTTAAGGGGCTGTCCCACTTGGGCGTCATTTGCGTGTCACGTGACCGCGCGTCACTGGCTACATCATCATGCAACATGCGCGCGTCGTGCGTCGTGACCTGTAAACGATGTCGCGCAAATGACGCCCAAGTAGGCGGGCCCTTTGCTGTGGCGTCCTGAGATCAGCTCGGGCAGTAGTTGCCAGTTTTGACATCCTCATCAATCCTGAGCAAGATCTCGTACCATCACTCTACAATTGCAAGAACAGTCTGTGAGCAAACTGCATCAACTCTGAAAACCCATTCAGAGATAATGGTGTAACAATTATGGCAACATAATGGGAGCGTGTGATATCTGGATACATTTATCAATGTCATTAAAGGCTGGATGTTCCTACACCATTCTGACAGCATGGTTTATCACACAAGTAATGAAATTGACTAATATTTAGAGGAAATGTTTTCAGATAAGTTCAATGGTTCCCAAGTTAATGATAAGATGATATGAACTTTGTTGGTGAAAGTGGAAAGGGCCGGTACCACTTTCACGACCGTTTTTACTCGTGGACATTTTTCATCATGTTGATAAAACGCCCCAACCTACTTGATGCAACGAGTACCTACAACTAGCATCACCGCCTGCTACGACCTCCCACGACCTCGTGACGACCATGCTGCGAGTATGAGTCAAGGGCAAACTCGGCAGAGGTCGTGAATTAGGTCGTGAAAGTGGGACAGGCCCTTTAGAATTGCAATTTCAGGAAAGTGCTGGAGTAACTCAGCGGGTCAGGCAGCATCTGTGGAGAACATGGATAGGTGACGTTTCACAGAGTGCTGGAGTAACTCAGCGGGTCAGGCAGCATCTGTGGAGAACATGGATAGGTGACGTTTCACAGAGTGCCGGAGTAACTCAGCGGGTCAGGCAGCATCTGTGGAGAACATGGATAGGTGACGTTTCACAGAGTGCTGGAGTAACTCAGCGGGTCAGGCAGCATCTCTGGAGAACATGGATAGGTGTCATTTCAGGTCGGGATCCTCCTATGGGTCTGAAGAAGAGTCCCAACCCCCCTCCCCAATAGGTCACCTATCCATGTTCTCCAGAGATGCTGCCTGACCATCTGAGTTACTCCAGCACTTTGTGTCTTTTTTTGTAAACCAGCAACGGTAGTCCTTACCTTCTCCCTCGTTCCCCTCCACTTCCCAGCTCTCCCACAGCCCACTGTCTCCATCTCTTCCTTTCTTCTTCCCCCCCTACCACCCCCACATCAGTCTGAAGAAGGGTCTCGACCCGAAACGTCACCTATCCCTTCACTCCATAGATGCTGCCTCACCCGCTGAGTTCCTCCAGCATTTTTGTCTAACTGCAATTTACTTGTGTCTCTTGCAGATGAGAAATCCTGATTGATTTATCTTTCCAGAAAGCAATAAGTATCTCTCCAGTACAATATCCGATTGTTTCTCAAATGATTTTGGTGTGTTTGTCTCTCCTACTCTATCTGGACGTTTAACACAATCACAGACGCGATGGGCCAAAGGGCCTGTTTGCATGCTGTATCTCAAAGCCAAATGGCTGCGCCTCTAAACTAAACCAAATTCTATTCTCAAGGTAATATCCGGATAATATACGGGTGTCAGGGATTATGGGGAGAAGGCAGGAGAATGGTGTTAGGAGAGAGAGAGATAGATCAGCCAGGATTGAATGATGCAGTAGACTTGATGGGCCGAATGGCCTGATTCTGCTCCTATTCTTATAGAAACTTATAGAAATTCTTAAGGGGTTGGACAGGCTAGATGCAGGAAGATTGTTCCCGATGTTGGGGAAGTCCAGGACAAGGGGTCACAGCTTAAGGATAAGGGGGAAATCCTCCTTTAAAACCGAGATGAGAAGAACTTTTTTCACACAGAGAGTGGTGAATCTCTGGAACTCTCTGCCACAGAAGGTAGTTGAGGCCACAGTTCATTGGCTATATTTAAGAGGGAGTTAGATGTGGCCCTTGTGGCTAAAGGGATCAGGGGGTATGGAGAGAAGGCAGGGATGGGATACTGAGTTGGATGATCAGCCATGATCATATTGAATGGCGGTGCAGGGCCGAATGGCCTACTCCTGCACCTAATTTCTATGTTTCTATGTTTCTATTCCTTATGATATTCCAGGTTTACACAACCATAACACACTTTTGCGTAGTCTCTCACCCAGGTATTCAGTGCACAGATACATAACAATTTGTGTCTCTTGTCAGCCTTGCTCGAAGCTCATGACTGTTCTTCTCCCGTCCACACTTCTCAAAGTGTCATTTCACCGCAGCGCTGTACAGATTTATTCCATCTTCTGTACTTCACATCCCGTCAGGCCCGCTGAGATGGATATATTGATATTGGCTTTAGCTTGTGTAGAAGGAACACATCATTTGCTGCTCGCTGAACACCTGACACCACGGTGGCGCAGCGGTAGAGTTGCCGCCTTACAGCGAATGCAGCGCCGGAGGCCCGGGTTCGATCCCGACTGCGGGTGCTGTCCGTACGGCGTTTGCACGTTCTCCCCGTGACCTGCGTGGGTTTTTCTCCGAGATCTTCAGTTTCCTCCCGCACTCCAAAGACGTACAGGTTTGTAGGTTAATTGGCTCTGGCAAATGTAAAATTGTCCCTAGTGTGTGTAGGGTAGTGTTAATGTGCAGGGATCGCTGGTTGGCACAGACCCAGTGGGCCGAAGGGCCTGTTTCCCGTGCTGTATCTCTGAACTAAACTAAACTTAATATTGCAACGTTTTCAGAACACTCCTTAGATAGACACACCAAACGCTGGGGTAACTCAGCCGGTCAGGCAGCATCTCTGGAGAGAAGGAATGGGCGACGTTTCAGGTCCAGACCCTTCTTCAGACTAGTTAGGGATAAGGGAATCGATCGATATAGAAGATGATGTAGAGAGATAAAGAAGAATGAATGAAAGATGTGCAAAAATCGTAACGATGATAAAGGAAACTATTGATTTCGATTGATCGCAATGGATCACAAAGTGCAACACTTAATTGTATCAAGTCAAGTCAAGTCAAGTTTATTTGTCACATACACATACGAGATGTACAGTGAAATGAAAGTGGCAATGCTCGCGGACTTTTGTGCAAAAGACAAACAACAAAACAACCAAACAAACTATAAATACAATCATAACACACATATTATTTTACATAATAAATAATGGAAGGAAAAACGTTCAGTAGAGTTAGTCCCTGGTGAGTTAGGCGTTTACAGTCCGAATGGCCTCTGGGAAGAAACTCCTTCTTCCCACCACTTAATCACTTTAATGTTTAGCAGATGCAACAAAGGAAGAACACAAATGGGATCAATGTAAGATCAGTGTACATTTGTGGAGTCGTGGAGTCATAGACATTGCAGTCTGGAAACAGGCCCTTTGGCCCAACTTGCCCACACTGACCAACATGTTCCATCTGTACTAGTCCCACCTGCCTGCGTTTGGTCTCAACCTGTTTAAGAAGGAACTGCAGATGCTGGAAAATCGAAGGTAGACAAAAATGCTGGAGTAACTCAGCGGGTGCAGCAGAATCCCTTCTTCAGTCTGTAGAAGGGTTTCGGCTTGAAACGTTGCCTATTTCCTTCGCTCCATAGATGCTGCTGCACCCGCTGAGTTTCTCCAGCACTTTTGTCCACCTTTGGTCTCAACCTGCCCTGTGGAGGCCAAGTCAATGGATATTTTTAAGGCGGAGATTAACAGGTTCTTCATTAGTACGGGAGTCAGGAGTTACGGGGAGAAGGCAGGAGAATGGGGTTGGTAGGGAGAGATGGATCATCCATGATTGAATGGCGGAGTAGACTTGATGAGCCGAATGGCCAAATTCTGCTCCTGGAACCTAAGAAGAACATATCTTCTGATCGAGTCCACATGACAAGATTAGAAGTTGTTCAGCCAGAGCTGGACACACTTCTCGGCATCTGCATCCAATGGCATCTTGTGCTTCTTGTACTTGACCGTGGTGGTGGTAAGATTGGTGGAAGCAAGGCCGCGACGTGAACGCTCTTCCCTTGACCCCAACTTATAACTAAAGTCCGGCAATCAAGGCACAAGATGTGACTGGGAACATAGCATCATTCTGCTTCAGTTTGCATTTAATCCACATATCTTTGTTATTAGAACGGAGGCAAGGAAACACTTTTTCTCACAGAGAGTGGTGAGTCTGTGGAATTCTCTACCTCAGAGGGCGGTGGAGGCCGGTTCTCTGGATACTTTCAAGAGAGAGCTAGATAGGGCTCTTAAAGATAGCGGAGTCAGGGGATATGGGGAGAAGGCACGAACGGGGTACTGATTGGGGATGATCAGCCATGATCACATTGAATGGCGATGCTGGCTCGAAGGGCCGAATGGCCTACTCCTGCACCTATTGCCTATTGTTTCCCATTTTTGTATTTTTTCAGTATTTACCATATAATAACCATATAACAATTACAGCACGGAAACAGGCCATCTCGACCCTTCTAGTCCGTGCCGAACACGTATTCTCCCCTAGTCCCATCTACCTGCGCTCAGACCATAACCTTCCATTCCTTTCCCATCCATATAACTATCCAATTTATTTTTAAATGATAAAAACGAACCTGCCTCCACCACCTTCACTGGAAGCTCATTCCACACCGCCACCACTCTCTGAGTAAAGAAGTTCCCCCTCATGTTACCCCTAAACTTCTGTCCCTTAATTCTCAAGTCATGTCCCCTTGTTTGAATCTTCCCTATTCTCAGTGGGAAAAGCTTATCCACGTCAACTCTGTCTATCCCTCCCATCATTTTAAAGACCTCTATCAAGTCCCCCCTTAACCTTCTGCGCTCCAAAGAATAAAGCCTTTCTTATTTTTCTAAGATTGAATGTCAAAGATTGTTAGGCATTCAAATTGGTTTTAAACATTCAGATATTGTACAATTCATGCATTGACGTTGATAACATTTTGTGGCATATGCCACACTAGTCTTAGCTGGGTCATTTACAGTAATGTTTTTAAAAAGTAAGTATATTTCTGGGTTGACTACTGATGGAATGAAACAGACCTAAGTAACCCAACACATTTCCTGCAGAGATGGCCTGTGTATCCTTGGTCAGTATAAGGACGGCACGGTGGTGCAGCGGTAGAGTTGCTGCCTCACAGCGCCAGAAACCCGGGTTTGATCCTGACTACGGGCGCTGTCTGTACGGAGTTTGCACGTTCTCCCCGCGACCTGCGTGGGTTTTCTCCGATATCTTCGGTTTTCTCCCACACTCCAAAGACGTACAGGTTTGTAGGTTAATTAGGTTGGTGTAAATGTAAAAATTGTCCCTAGTGGGTGTAGGATGGTGTTAGCGTGCGGAGATCGCTGGTTGGCTCGGACCCGGTGGGACGAAGGGCCTCTTTCCGTGCTGTACTTCTAAACTAAACTAAACTATGATCTAACACACTTTGTCCTTCCTCTCCCCTGTTCCAGCTCCCCCCCCCCAAAAAAAAATCAGTCTGCAGAAGGGTTACATAGAAACATAGAAACATAGAAACATAGAAATTAGGTGCAGGAGTAGGCCATTCGGCCCTTCGAGCCTGCACCGCCAATATGATCATGGCTGATCATCCAACTCAGTATCCCGTACCTGCCTTCTCTCCATACCCTCTGATCCCCTTAGCCACAAGGGCCACATCTAACTCCCTCTTAAATATAGCCAATGAACTGGCCTCAACTACCCTCTGTGGCAGAGAGTTCCAGAGATTCACCACTCTCTGTGTGAAAAAAGTTCTCCTCATCTCGGTTTTAAAGGATTTCCCCCTTATCCTTAAGCTGTGACCCCTTGTCCTGGACTTCCCTAACATCGGGAACAATCTTCCTGCATCTAGCCTGTCCAACCCCTTAAGAATTTTGTAAGTTTCTATAAGATCCCCTCTCAATCTCCTAAATTCTAGAGAGTATAAACCAAGTCTATCCAGTCTTTCTTCATAAGACAGCCCTGACATCCCAGGAATCAGTCTGGTGAACCTTCTCTGCACTCCCTCTATGGCAATAATGTCCTTCCTCAGATTTGGAGACCAAAACTGCACGCAATACTCCAGGTGTGGTCTCACCAAGACCCTGTACAACTGCAGTAGAACCTCCCTGCTCTTATACTCAAATCCTCTTGCTATGAAAGCCAACATACCATTCGCTTTCTTTACTGCCTGCTGCACCTGCATGCCTACCTTCAATGACTGGTGTACCATGACACCCAGGTCTCGCTGCATCCCCCCCTTTCCCAATCGGCCACCATTTAGATAACAATCTGACCACAAACATCACCTCTGCATGTTTTCCAAAGATGCTGCCTGACTCCAGCACTTTTAATTGTTCCCTTATCAATACCTATGACAATGAAATACTCTTGACATCGCAGAGACCTCTAATTTAGTTTAGTTTAGAGATACAGCACAGAAACTGGCCCTTTGGCCCATCAAGTCCATGCTGACCAGTGATCGCCCCGTACACTAGCACTATCCTACAAACCAGGGACAATTTACAATTTTTTTTTCAAAGTCAATTAACCTACAAACCTGGAATGTAGACACAAAATGCTGGAGAAACTCAGCGGGTGAGGCAGCATCTATGGAGAGAAGGAATTGGTGACGTTTTGGGTCGAGACCCTTGCCTCACCGGCTGAGTTTCTCTAGCATTTTGTGTCTACCTTCGATTTCACCAGCATCTGCAGTTCTTTCTTAAACCTACAAGCCTGTACGTCTTTGGGGTGTGGGAGGATACTGGAGCACCTGGAGAAAACCCACGCTGGTCACGGGAAGAACGTACAAGCTCTGTAGAGACAGCACCCGTGGTCGGAATCGAACCCGGGGTATCTGACGTGGCAAGGCAGCAACTCTACCGCTGCGCCAGCGTGCTGCCCCCAATTACCATGCAAGTTGAACGCTGCATTTCCATCGCATGTTAACTGCCGACAGGTTAGGTGCAGCTGTTATTGTGGAATCAAAGCGCCGTGACACACAGCTACTTTGTAATGAGCGGGGAGTATAGACCTGGCGCCTGTGTTTCCACCTTGCCACCGAATCATCTCTCCCTGCTGGGATAACTGCAGGAATTTACAAGAATTGCCTATTTTCAGAGTCTAACCAGTTGTTCAAAACATGAGGAATAACAGTAAGTGTTCAGCCTTTGACCGGCTCGGCAAATACCTCCCTCGATTCCATTGCAAACCAATTCAGAGGAATGTTTTATTTATTTTCAAATAAACACATAAATTGCAGTATTTGTACTGTTTTCTGTTATAGACCCCGGGAGAAAATCTACAACCATGCCCTCTGCACCAGGGCACAGAGTATTCTATCGCATCACAGGAAATCAGAATCACATCCTTAAAATCCTATATTGTTCTGTTGCTGTTCGCCAACATAAAATAATCCAATACCTTAAATCCTCAAAAAACATCCAGTTATTTTTCATTTTGTTTCCTTGTACATCAGAACTTACTTAGATCAATATAAGGGAGGCACGGTGGTGTAGCGGTAAATAATGTTACGTCATTTTCGTCACCTCCAACGTGACCCCACCACTCGCCACATCTTCCCATCTCCCCCCATGTCTGCCTTCGGCAAAGACCGCTCCCTCCGCAACTCCCTTGTCAATTCTTCCCTTCCCTCCCGTACCACCCCCTCCCCGGGCACTTTCCGTTGCAACCGCAAGAAATGCAACACCTGTCCCTTTACCTCCCCCATCGACTCCATTCAAGGACCCAAGCAGTTGTTCCAGGTGCGACAGAGGTTCACCTGTATCTCCTCCAACCTCATCTACTGAATCCGCTGCTCTAGGTGTCAGCTGATCTACATCGGTGAGACTAAGCGGAGGTTGGGCGATCGTTTCGCCGAACACCTCCGCTCGGTCCGCAAGAACATTCCTGACCTCCCGGTGGCTCAGCACTTCAACTCCCCCTCCCATTCCCAATCTGACGTCCCTGTCCTGGGTCTCCTCCATTGCCAGAGTGAGCAACACTGGAAATTGGAAGAACAGCACCTCATATTCCGCTTGGGGAGCCTGCATCCGGCGGGCATGAACATTGAATTCTCCAAATTTTGTTAGCCCTTGCTGTCTCCCCCCCTTCCTTAGTCCTTGAGCTGTTTCCTCCCATCCCCCAGCCCTTGGGCTCCTCCTCCTCTTTTTTTCCTTCCTTCTCCCTGCCACCCCCTATCAGTCTGAAGAAGGGTTTCAGCCCGAAACGTTACCTATTTCCTTCGCTCCATAGATGCTGCTGCACCCACTGAGTTTCTCCAGCATTTTTGTGTACTCTGTAGTTGTTGATTGGTTGAAATATTGTGCCTTGGAGGAACTGTTTGAATCCCAGGGCACATGTTGCATTATTCATCTATGTTAGCTTCCTTCTGGAAGCCTTACCAGATACATGCATTAGTTACTATGTTATTGGGTTGGGGAACTGTCAGTCATGTACTGTTGTAATCAATATGTGTTATTGGCCTGTACAGAGACCACCTCCATGTAGTTCGGCCCCTCAAGGTTGAGGGACCTATAAAAGGCAGCCCCCACGAGGTCCATTGTCGATCTTCTGGAAGACCACT
>NC_073394.1:3531565-3586565 GCF_028641065.1 Leucoraja erinaceus
TGATGGCAGGAGATCCAGATGAGTCGTAGCGTCTTTTCTGGTCGCCGCTGAATTTTCGACATGGTGAAAGTTTCAGCGATCTTTCACGGGTGCTGGCAGTCGCATGTAAAGGTCGCGAAGGTGGGACAGGCCCTTAACTCACCGGGACGGGCAGCATCTCTGGAGAGAACAAATGGGTGACGTTTCAGGTCGAGACCCGTCTTCAGTCAAAATAACTCAGTGGGTCACACGGCATCTCTGGAGAACATGGATAGGTGAGAACACAGGCAGGTGAGGACCCTTCTTTTTCCCCTGGGATTAGGAGATGTGTGGACCTCTCTTCCAAACTTCACCAAATCCCACACTTATTGTCTGTTCATCTCTGCCCTTTGTCCACGCTGAATCACTCTATGACTATGACGAGGGACGACAGATAGCACCCGTTTCCACGCTGAATCGCTCTATGACGTTATGCTGATACACGTGACAACAACGGCACAGTGGCGCAGCGGTAGAGTTGCTGCCTTACAGCGGTGCTAGCAGCGCTGGAGACCCGGGTTCAATCCCAGCTGCGGGTGCTGTCTGTACGGAGTTTGCACGTTCTCCCTGCGACCAGCGTGGGTTCTCTCCGGGTGCTCCGGTTTCCTCCCACATTCCAAAGACGTGCGGCGGATTTGTGGGTTAATCAGCTTGGTATAAGTCTAAATTGTCCCGAGTGTGGGTAGAATAGTGTTAGTGTGCGGGGATCGCTGGGCGGTGCAGACTCGGTGGGCCAAAGGGCCTGTTTCCTGCGCTGTATCTCTAAACTAGACTAAACTAAACTCAGCCCAATTTATATAGCTGCAAAAACAATCATTTAATGGATTTAAGGATTCTTCTCATCATCTCAAAGAGTGAAGGGCCTGTCGAACTCCTACGACCTTCCACGACTAATGTTCACGAACTCCTACGAGTCTGTCTACAAATCCCCACAACTATTTTGATGCCCTCCTTACGAGTAAAAAGTTGCAATTTCTTCCATCCCTACCATTATTTTTACCCGTGGTCATTTTTTATCGGGCTGGAAAAAGCGTCCCGACTTACCTGATGCCACGAGTACCCACGGCTGGCAGAACGAGCCGCTACGATACATCAACGGACTCGTTACGAACATTCTGCGTGTTTGAAACAAAGGGAAAACTCGGGAGAATTTGCGAATTACCTCGTGAAAGTGGGACAGCCCCTTTAAAATCCTGAGTCTCTGAGCAAAGAAATGAATGTGTTGCTTACAGTGAGGGACCACCTATAGTGACGAACATTAACTTCGTAATAGCCTTATTTATATTTCTATGCCTCATTTCCCCTCCATCTGTATATGGTCCTGGAAGTTTTAAGGAGACTTTTTAAAAATGTAATTAGATTTTTTTTAAAACAATAAGCATCTCCCA
Organism: Leucoraja erinaceus; assembly: GCF_028641065.1. Classification (NCBI taxonomy): domain Eukaryota; kingdom Metazoa; phylum Chordata; class Chondrichthyes; order Rajiformes; family Rajidae; genus Leucoraja; species Leucoraja erinaceus. The sequence goes on from NC_073394.1 coordinate 3,532,972, forward strand.
AATGAATTGAATATTGAATTGCATGAAGGAATAAGAGAAAACAAGGTAGTAATTCAATAGTTATGTAGTGCATCAGCGGAAATCTTGGATGAAATTATAAATATATTATACTTGTTTTTAAATTCACTTGACTGATTCAGTATTCAGTGATATTCAGATATAGAGCTGTAGCCTGCCGTGAAAATGCTTTTTTTATTTTATGTGTAGTAATGAACTGTTCCAGAGCCGCTGTCTGAAAAATGCTCAGAGAATTGCTAAGGACAAACTGCACCCCCTCCACATACACCTGGATCTCCTGCCATCAGGCAAGAGATATCGAAGCATCAAAGCCCGGACTACAAGACTGCTAAACAGCTTCATGCCACAGGCTGTGAGGCTGCTAAACAGTCACTCTGTACTCACAGTCACTTGATTCTGCAGCTGGCACGGACACTTTAATAACTGGCACTGGCCACTCAAATCAGCTGCCCCGGACATTTTTTATGATTGGTTTATTGTATTTTAACATTGTGTTTTACCTGCTTTTAACTATTTATACTGTTCCATCAGGGACTGGACTGTTTTTAGTGTTATTATGTGTGAAATGTTTTAAATTTCATGTGCGATGCTCCGCTATTCACTGGGAAACGTCTTTTCATTTTGAACTGTACAACTGTTGCTTGCAAGATGACAATAAAGGTTGATTGATTGAACTGCAGATGCTGGTTTACACTGAAGATATAAATACAAAATGCTGGAGTAACTCAGCGGGACAGGCAGCGTCTCTGGAGAGAAGGTATGGGTGATGTTTTGGGTGGAGACCCTTCTTCCGACTGCGAGTCAAGGGCCTGTCCCACTTACGCAACTTTTTCAGCGACTGCCGGCACCTGTCATAGTCGCAGCTAGGTCTCCGAAAATTTTCGACATGTTGAAAATCCAGCGGCGACTAGAACAAGGTACGACTCTTTGGGCGACCACTCACGACCATACGGGTTTCACCCCGCGACATGTCGCCTGTATGGCCGTGAGTCGTCTCCTCAGTCGCCCAAAGAGTCGTAGCGTCTTTCTGGTCCCCGCTGGATTTTCAACGTTGAAAAATTTTGGCGAGCTAGGACGGGCTCCGGCAGTCGCTGAAAAGGTTGCTTAAGTGGGACAGGCCCATTATAGGGTAGAGGGAAACACAGAGATGAGGAAGTGCAAGGTGTGAAATCGAGATATCAAAGAGGACAAAGTACAAAGAAAATGACAGGGAAGTTGACAACAAAGTTTACAGAGATAAAATTAAATCAGGGGGTCAGTCGGACTGGTTGAATAACTAGGATGGGGGAAGGATGGAGAGAGAGGGCAAGCAAGTGTTACTTGAAGTTAGAGAAGCCAATATTTATACCGTTGCGTTGAAAGCTACCCCAGGCGAAAAATGAGGTGCTGTTCCTCCAATTTGTGTTGGGTTCCACTCTGACAGTGGAGGAGGCCCAGGACAGAAAGGTCAGTGTGGAGTTAAGGGGAGGGGGAGTTAAAGTGTTTAGCAACCGGGAGATCAGGTTAGAATTAGCCGGACGGTGCGGAGGAGGTGATTCAATGGTGATGCAGTGGATCAGCAGATATGTAGGATTCAATTATAAATATATCATACTCACTTTTAAATTTGCTTGGCTGATTCAGTATTCAGTACCAGATACAAGGCAGCGGCATGTCTTGTAAAAGCATCTTTATTTAATATTGCCTTTCGTTATAAATTATTGACCATTATGAGGACTTTAGAACTGAAACAGAACTGACAGTGAAACCAAAGACAAGCAAGACACTGGAGCCGGCACTAAGATATTCAGCCACATATCCGCAGGAGATGGGATGCATTTAAATTTTAATCCAGTTACTTTTATTTGTGCTTAAGAAGGAACTGCAGATGCTGGAAAATCGAAGGTAGACAAAAGTGCTGGAGAAACTCAGCGGGTGCAACAGCATCTATGGAGCGAAGGAAATAGGCAACGTTTCGGGCCGAAACCCTTCCGGGTTTCGGCCCGAAACGTTGCCTATTTCCTTCAGGGTTTCGGCCCGAAACGTTGCCTATTTCCTTCGCTCCATAGATGCTGGAGAAACTCAATGGGTGAGGCAGCCTCTATGGAGCGAAGGAAAAATGTTACGCTTCGGGTCGAGACTCTTCTTCGGACTGATGTGGGGATGGAGGGGGGGGGGGGGGGGGTGGGAAGAAGAAAGGAAGAGGCGGAGACAGTGGGCTGAGGGAGAGCTGGGAAGGGGAGGGGAAAGAGGGAGAAATCAGGGACTACCTGAAATTGGAGAAGCCAATGTTAATACCGCTGGGGTGTAAACTACCCAGGCGAAATACGAGGTGCTGCTCCTCGAATTCACGGTGGGTCTCACTCTTGCCATGGAGGAGGCCCAGGACAGAAAGGTCCGATTCGGAATGGGAGGGGGAGTTGAAGTGCTGAGCCACCGGGAGATCAGGTTGGTTATTGTGGACCGAGCGGAGGTGTTGTTGCAATTTATTTGCGCTGTTGCAATTGCTCAAAAACTCTTGTCACAAAGGTATGAAGCCTTCACACATGGATAAGCTGCGTGTATGTTGCCACTGCCTCTTCACATTCTTAACACAAACCCCATCGACTCCCAATTTCCCACCATAGATGCTGCCTGGCCCAGTGAGATCCTTCAGCTGCTTATTCTGTGCTATTATAGACTGACGCCCAAAGCTTTAGTTATGACATCGTCAAAGAGTGATACAGCTCGGAAACAGGCCCTTCAATAGACAATAGGCAATAGGTGCAGGAGTAGACCATTCGGCCCTTCGAGCCAGCACCACCATTCAATGTGATCAGGGCTGATCATCCCCAATCAGTACCCCGTTCCTGCCTTCTCCCCATATCCCCCTGACTCCGCTATCTTTAAGAGCCATATCTAGCTCTCTTGAAAGCATCCAGAGAACCGGCCTCCACCGCCGTCTGAGGCAGAGAATTCCACACTCACAACTCTCTGTGTGTAAAAGTGTTTCCTCATCAGTCATGATCATATTGAATGGCTGTGCAGGCTCGAAGGGCCGAATGGCCTACTCCTGCATCTATTTTCTTTTTTTCTATCTCCGTTCTAAATGGCTTACCCCTTATTCTTAAACTGTGGGCTCTGGTTCTGGACTCCCCCAACATCGGGAACATGTTTCACCCCAACTTGCCCACACCGGCCAACATCTCCCATCTACACTAGTCCCACTTGCCTGCGTTTGGCCCATATCCCCCTAAACCCAGTCCTATCCATGAACCTGTCCAAATATTTCTTAAACGTTGCGATAGTACTTGCCTCAGTTACCCCCTCCATACACCCACCACCCTCTGCGTGAAAAAGTTACCCCTCAGGATCCTATTAAATCTTTTACCCCTCACCTTAAACCTATGTCCTCTGGTCCTTGATTCCTCTACTCTGGGCAAGAGACTCTGTGCGTCTAACTGATCTATTCCTCGCATAATTTTGCACACCTCTATAAGATCACCTCTTATCCTCCTGAGACCCAGCCTGCCTACTCTCTCCCTGTGGCTCAGACCGTCATGTCCTGGCAACATCCTCATAAATCTTCTCTGCACCCTGTCCAGTTTCCAACATCTTTTATAACATGGTGCCCAAAACTGAACACAAGTTATCATTCCGCCAGTTGGGACGGCACTGTGGCCCTGCGGTAGAGTTGCACTTGGGAATTATTTTGTAGTGAAGTCTCTTCCTAATAAAGGGGCTGTCCCACTTGGGCAACCTAATCCACGAGTTATTCTTCTTCTTTTCGTGTCTTTGAAGCTGGTTGGTTATATGACAGTTTCCCATTCCTGTACACAGTCCTTTGTGTCTTTATTGAACACTGCAAGATCCTTTGGGCTGCTCTGGTTGGGTAGTAGGGGGCAGACAAGGCAGTGCTGCATTGTATGGTCCTCTTCTCCACATTCACAGGTGGTTTGGCCAGTTTCATAGCCCCATCTGGCCATGGCAGCTTTTGATCGCCCTGTTGTTGTTCTCAGGCGGTTGAGCGTCTTCCACTGGACCCATGGTGCTTCTGAGCCCGGAGGAAGGGCTTCAGAAGGAGAGGAACCCATGTCAGTAGGAGGGGGGTCGTCCTCAAGCCTTTTTGTCCATAGTTGGAGTCTGGTTTCTTCCCGTGATGCTATTAGGGGCTGGACATGGCTGAGAAAGCTTCTCCTGGACTTCAGCCGTTGGGCTGGGGGTACAGGTCCGTAGAGGAGGTGGCGTTCATCACTAGTGGCCTTGGTCATCTCTACCCGGTTGGCGACTTCCCGTCTCACATCGGCAGGGGCAATGCCAGCGAGGAGGTGCAGGTTGTTTATGTTGGTGGGCTTCAAGCAGCCAGTGGTTGAGCGGCAGGTGTTATTCAACGCTGGGTCTAGTTTCTTGGCATGGGATGATCTCTCCCAAACAGGACACGCATAATCCATGAGTTTAGAAGACCCCAAACGAGTTGAAAAAAATGTCAAGGTCATGTTGACTGGCTGAAGTAAAAGACCTCCTACGACCTCCTACGACCTCCCTCGACCTCAGTCTTCCACACCTAAGACCAACTACGACTAGCTACGAGTGGAAAATGATCACATGATAAAATGATGTCATGTTTGCATTTTGTTTCTCGGGCCAGCTACCGACCTACGACCTACCTACGAGTAAAAAGTATCAGTTTTTTCCATGCCGACTTTTTTTTTTTACTTGTGGACATTTTTTATCGGGCTGGAAAAAACGCCGCGACCTACTTGAGGTCACGAGTACGCGGAGACCACTCACGAGCGTGAGGAAGAGTTACGAAGACCTCCTACGACCTCGTGGCGGCCATGCTGCGAGTACGAGTCAAGGGCAAACTCGGCCAAACAGGTCGTGAAAGTAGGACAGGGGCTTTACTGTTTTAGTTTTTTAGCGAGGACTTTTTAATGAGCTGGCAGCACAGCGGAGAAGCTGGTAGAATTGCTGCCTTACAGCGCCAATGTCCCTGGTTTGATCCTGACTACTGCTGCTGTCTGTACGGAGTTTGCATGCTCTCCCTGTGACCACGTGGGTTTTCTCCGGGTGCTCCCGTTTCCTCCCACATTCCAAAGACGTGCAGGTTTGTTGGTTAATTGGCTTCTGTAAATTGTCCCTCGTGTGTGGGATAGAACGGGTATACGTGTGATGTCTGGACAGCACGGACTCGGTGGGTCGAAGGGCCTGTTATGTCCTAAACTAAACAACGCTGAGCTGAAACTAAAACAATTCCAAGATCCCACAAAGATTAAAAATGAATCACAAAAAATTATCACAATGGTCCATAGATTAAATTAGAAATCTTAATTTACTTTCATGGTTTAGGTTAACCATATAATAACCATATAACAATTACAGCACGGAAACAGGCCATCTCGACCCTTCTAGTCCGTGCCGAACACATAATCTCCCCTAGTCCCATATACCTGCGCTCAGACCATAACCCTCCATTCCCTTCCCATCCATATAACTATCCAATTTATTTTTAAATGATAAAAACGAACCTGCCTCCACCACCTTCACTGGAAGCTCATTCCACACAGCTACCACTCTCTGAGTAAAGAAGTTCCCCCTCATGTTACCCCTAAACTTCAGTCCCTTAATTCTCATGTCATGTCCCCTTGTTTGAATCTTCCCTACTCTCAGTGGGAAAAGCTTTTCCACGTTTCCAGGTTAGTTCAGAAGTACAGCACGGAAACAGGCCCTTCAGCCCATCGAGTCCATGCCGACCACCGATAACCCCTTCACACTAGTTCTATGTGATCTCACTTTCCCATCCACTCCCTGGACACTAGGGATATTTAACCCACCAACCTGCACTGTGGGTCTTTGGGTTGTGGGAGGAAACCGGAACACCCGGAAGAAACCCACACAGTCCCAGGGAGGATGTGCCAACTCCACACACAGACAGCACCCGAGGTCAGGATCGAACCCGGGTCTCTGGCGCAGCAACACTGTGCAACCAAAATAATATTTCCCAGTAACATTTTGAGATGACATTACTCTGCATTTATTAATATTTAACCATCTTTTTTTAATTATTTATCTGAAAGCACTGCAAACATCAAAAAGTATGATACTCATCCAAAAAGAACAAGTCAGAGGAGATGAAACATGCAATGTATAAATAAAAGAATGACTGCAAGGCAGGGTGCAACGAGAGACCACACGACACAGGGGGGGATAAACATTGAATGATTGTCTTATCGGCCAGTCTTTTGATTCAGTTCTCTCCACTGCAAACCTGGCTCTTGAATGAGAATGTATTAAAGCAACCATCAGTTCCATTCAGTTTAGTTTATTGCAGGGGTCGGCAACCTGTGGCCCCCGGGCCAAATGCGGCTCATAGCCCAAAATCACCTGGCCCACAGGCGGATTTCTTTTCCCCGTTATCATCCGGCCCGCCGAGCGCTGACCTCTGACTGTACCGCTTCCTGCGCAAAGCCGCCAGCACGGCCAACCGCAGATGTTGGTCCCTCCCAACCGACATTTTGAACTTTTCCGAGCAGTAGGGCGTAAGTACCATCAAGGGACTTGGACAGCGCTCGAGAGAGAGAGTCCATGCCTCACACCCGTACAATAATATGGTCTCTACAGTTGCACGGAAGGGTTTCAGTTTGAGACCCTTAGTCATCCGAGACGTCCAGATTTATCCCCACGTTATTGAGGGCTTTCCATGCGGGCGCTTTCCGGACCCTGTTGCCATTCCCCGAGCTCTGCATCCCCGCTCCCAGGTACTTGAGAGGTGCACCACCACTGGTCTTGAGTCATAGAGCATGGAACCAAGCCCTTCGGCCCGACTTGCCCACTCCGATCAACATGTCTCACCTTCACTAGCCCCACCTGCCCGCATTTGGCCCGTATCCTTCTTAACCTGTCCTATCCACGCACCTGTCCAAGGGCCCTTTACATGCTGCTTGACATGTATTCGCCTCATTCCATCACCCTCTGATCTGGAAAATTGAACCTCACCTCTTAAAATAAAGGGGAAGCCATTTAAGACTGCGGTGAGAATTTTTTTTTTCACACAGAGAGTTGTGAATTTGTGGAATTCCCTGCCGCTGAGGCCAGTGGAGGCCAAATCACTGGATGGATTTAAGAGACAGTTAGATAGAGCTCTAGGGGCTAGTGGAATCAAGTGATATAGGGAGAAGGCAGGCACGGGTTATTGATTGGGGACGATCAGCCATGATCACGATGAATGGTGGTGCTGGCTCGAAGGGCCGAATGGCCTCCTCCTGCACCTATTTTCTATGTTTCTAGTCTGAAGAAGGGTTTCGGCCCGAAACGTTGCTTATTTCCTTCGCTCCATAGATGCTGCTGCACCCGCTGAGTTTCTCCAGCTTTTTTGTGTACCTTCTATGTTTGTATGTTCCTATTAAATCTTTCCCCTCTCACCATAAAGCTATGTCCTAATGTTTATGATCCACCCACCCTGGGTAAAAGTCTCTGTGCACTCACCGTATCTATTCCCTCATGATTTTATCCACTTTAGACATTGGAGATGCAGCACGGAAACAGGCCCTTTGGCCCGCTGAGTCTGCGCCGACCAGCGATCCCCGCACACTAATTCTATCCGACACACAATATACAGAAGCCAATTAACCTACAAACATGCACGTCGTTGGAGAGTGGGAGCAAACCGGAGCGCCTGGAGAAAACACACGCGGGCCACGGAGGGAACGTACAAACAAACTCCGTACAGACAGCACCCGAGGTCAGGATCGAACCCGGTTCTCCGGCGCTTTGAGGCAGCGACTCTACCGCTGCGCTACCTTGCTGCACCATCTCCAGCAAGGTTGTAACCAATTTATTTTTTAGCTCCATCCACTAGCTTTGATTCTGGTTCTCGTAAAACATTTCTGTATCTAACATTATTCGCTCTCAGTTTTAGGGGCAGGTGAATCATAATGGTGAAGTTACTGGCATGGTATCAATGTTCTACACCATTGCCCTGGAATTATGAGCGCGCTGAGACTATTTATTTGGTGGAATACAGAATGTATGATGTACCCATGTATTTTATAGAGAGACGATGCTTTCTGCTTCAAGAAATAGAATGACAAAGCACGAGTTTCTCTCGCTGTACGCTCCGGGCCATGGACATGATTTTTTTTTAGTGTTCCACTATATAACCTCTTATTAGTACGTTGTCATCCTATTGTGCAGGAAAACAGCTCCATAAATCACAAACCAAATAGCTTTGCTGGGATCATTAAATTGAGAAGAATCCTTACTGCACCAAAGACATGATTCAACGTCAAGGCACTCTTATAGAAAGGTTGCAGGTTGGAACCAACTCAAATGGAGATGAGGAGGAATTTCTCTAGCCAGAGGGTAGGGTGGTGAATCTGTGGAATTCATTGCCACTGATGGCGGTGGAGGCCAAGTCATTGGGTATTTTCAAAGCAGAGGTTGACAGCGGAGTCAGGGGTTATGGGGAGAAGGCAGGAACGGGGTACTGCTTGGGGATGATCAGCCATGATCACATTGAATGGCGGTGCTGGCTCGAAGGGCCGAATGGCCTACTCCTGCACCTATTGTCTACTGTCTCTTGTCTATTGTCTATTGACAGGTTCTTAGAAACAGAAACATAGAAATTAGGTGCAGGAGTAGGCCATTCGGCCCTTCGAGCCTGCACCGCCATTCAATATGATCATGGCTGATCATCCAACTCAGTATCCCGTACCTGCCTTCTCTCCATACCCCCTGATCCCCTTAGCCACAAGGGCCACATCTCCATTCGATCATGGCTTCTTGATTAGTAAGGGCATCAAAGGTTAGGGGGAGAAGGCAGGATAATGGGGTTGAGAGGAAAAGATAGATCAGCCATGATCGAATGGTGATGGAGACTCGATGGGATGAATGGCCTAATAAGCCCGTCCCACTTACGCGAGTTTTTTCGGTGACTTGCCGGCACCCGTCAGAGTCGCAGCAGGTCAACGAATATGTTCAACGTGTAGAAAATCCAGCGGTGACCAGAACAAAGATACGAATGTTTGGGCGACTACTCATGACCATACAGGCTTCACCCCGCGACATGTCGCCATGGTGTCGTGAGTCGTCACCCAGAGTCCAAGCGTATTTCTGGTCGCCGCTGAATTTTCAACATGTCGCCGAAAATGTTGGGACAAGCCCATAATTCTCAGTTTAGTTTATTGTCACTGAAAAGGTTTTGTTGTGTGCTAACCAGCCAGCAGTAGGACAATACATGATCACATTTAAGCCATTTGCAGTGTATACATACTGTACATGATAAGGGAATTATGTTCTGCCTCTGTCGCCTTACAAGTTGTAAGGGCATCAGAAATGTCCCCATTCTTCAGGGAACCCTCCCCTACTATAGATGAGGCTCGCACCAGGGTCTCTTCCATACCCCGTATCACTGCTCTCTCTCCCCATCCCCCCCACTCGCAACTAGGGCAGAGTCCCCCTAGTCCTCACCTTTCATCCCACTGGCCTTCACATACAACAAATAGTCCTCCGTCAGTTTCGCCACCTCTAACGTGACCCCACCACTCGCCACATCTTCCCATCTCCCCCCCCCCCCCCCTGTCTGCCTTCCGCAATGACTGCTCCCTCCGTAACTCCCTTGTCAATTCTTCCCTTCCCACCCGCACCACCCCTTCCCCGGGCACTTTCCCTTGCAACCGCAAGAGATGCTACACTTGTCGCTTTACCTCCCCCCCTCGACTCCATTCAAGGACCCAAGCAGTCGTTCCAGGTGCGACAGAGGTTCGCCCGCATCTCCTCCAACCTCATCTATTGCATCCGCTGCTCTAGATGTCAGCTGATCTACATTGGCGAGACCAAGCGTAGGCTGGGCGATCGTTTCACCGAACACCTCCGCTCGGTCCGCATTAGCCAACCTGATCTCCCGGTGTCTCAGCACTTTAACTCCCCCTCCCATTCCGTATCCGACCTTTCTGTCCTGGGTCTCCTCCATGGCCAGAGTGAGTTCCCACCATAAATTGGAGGAACACCACCTCATATTCCGCTTGGGCTGTCTGCACCCTGGTGGTATAAACATTGAATTCTCCCAATTCCGGTAGCCCTTGCTTACTCCTCCCCTTCCTAACTCTCCCTCAGCCCTCGGGCTCCTCCTCCTTTTTCCTTTCTTCTCCCCGCCCGCCCCCACCACCCTCCATCAGTCTGAGGAAGTATTTTGGCCCAAAACGTCGCCTATTTCCTTCGCCCCCTAGATGCTGCTGCACCCGCTGAGTTTCTCCAGCACTTTTGTCTACCATGTAATCTTTTGGCTCTTTAACACGACAACATAACTTCAATGACCTGAACAATCGTCTTTTGTACTGCAATTGCATTCAAAGTTACCTGTTCAAGCTTTTTCAACTTAATGCTATCAATTCAGAGCCATAGTCATTTCATAGAGTGATGCAGTGTGGAAACAGGCCCTTCGGCCCAACTTGCCCACACTGGCCAACAATGTCTCAGCTGCACCGGTCCCACCTGCCTGCGTTTGGCCCATACCCCTCCAAACCTGTCCTATCCATGTACCTGTCTAACTGTTTCTTAAACGATGGGATAGTCCCTGCCTCAACTACCTCCTCTGGCAGCTCGTTCCATACACCCACCACCCTTGGTGTGAAAAAGTTACCCCTCAGTTATCCACCAAAGTTATTCACCATTATTATCTAAATGGTGGCCGATTGGGAAAGGGGGAGATGCAGCGAGACCTGGGTGTCATGGTACACCAGTCATTGAAGGTAGGCATGCAGGTGCAGCAGGCAGTAAAGAAAGCGAATGGTATGTTAGCTTTCATTGCAAAAGGACTTGAGTATAGGAGCAGGGAGGTTCTACTGCAGTTGTACAGGGTCTTGGTGAGACCATACCTGGAGTATTGCATACAGTTTTGGTCTCCAAATCTGAGGAAGGACATTATTGCCATAGAGGGAGTGCAGAGACGGTTCACCAGACTGATTCCTGGGATGTCAGGACTGTCTTATGAAGAAAGACTGGATAGACTTGGTTTATACTCTCTAGAATTTAGGAGATTGAGAGGGGATCTTATAGAAACTTACGAAATTCTTAAGGGGTTGGACAGGCTAGATGCAGGAAGATTGTTCCCGATGTTAGGGAAGTCCAGGACAAGGGGTCACAGCTTAAGGATAAGGGGGAAATCCTTTAAAACTGAGATGAGAAGAAATTTTTTCACACAGAGAGTGGTGAATCTCTGGAACTCTCTGCCACAGAGGGTAGTTGAGCCCAGTTCATTGGCTATATTTAAGAGGGAGTTAGATGTGGCCCTTGTGGTTATGGGGATCAGGGGGTATGGAGAGAAGGCAGGTACGGGATACTGAGTTGGATGATCAGCCATGATCATATTGAATGGCGGTGCAGGCTCGAAGGGCCGAATGGCCTACTCCTGCACCTAATTTCTATGTTTCTATGTTTCTCAGATTCCTATTAAATCTTTCCCCCTTCACCTTAAACCCACATCCTCTGGTCCTTGATTCACCTACACTGGGCAAGAGACTCTGTGCATCTACCCGATCTATTCCTCTCATGATTTCAAAGGCAAAAAGAAAGTTAGCCGATAGAAATCTGTTCAAGAAGAATTGAATTTCATCACTCCCAGAAATACATACCTAGAAACACAGAAAAGCATTATTTGTCCTTCTTGATGTTGCTGTAATGAGGGATAGTCTTTCTTGGCTAACAACCTAACCTTTGGCCTCCAAGTCACAGGTAAATCTTCGAGCCTTATTTTTGGGTAAAAAATAGCGTCTTCATTGCCGGGAAATACGGTTTACAATGTGTAGGAAGGAACTTCATGCAGATGCTGGTTTAAACCGAAGATAGACTCAAAAAGCTTGAGTCACTCAGCGGGACAGGCAGCATCCCTGGAGAGAAGGAATGTGAGATGTTTCGGGTCGAGACCCTTCTTCAGACTGGTTAGGGATAAGGGCAATGTGGGACATGGATGGTGATGTAAAAAACTAAACATAGAAACATAGAAACATAGAAAATAGGTGCAGGAGCAGGCCATTCGGCCCTTCGAGCCTGCACTGCCATTCAATATGATCATGGCTGATCATCCAACTCAGTATCCCGTACCTGCCTTCTCTCCATACCCTCTGATCCCCTTAGCCACAAGGGCCACATCTAACTCACTCTTAAATATAGCCAATGAACTGGCCTCGACTACCCTCTGCGGCAGAGAGTTCCAGAGATTCACCACTCTCTGTGTGAAAAAAGTTCTTCTCATCTCGGTTTTAAAGGATTTCCCCCTTATCCTTAAGCTGTGACCCCTTGTCCTGGACTTCCCCAACATCGGGAGCAATCTTCCTGCATCTAGACTGCCCAACCCCTTAAGAATTTTGTAAGTTTCTATAAGATCCCCTCTCAATCTCCTAAATTCTAGAGAGTATAAACCAAGTCTATCCAGTCTTTCTTCATAAGACAGTCCTGACATCCCAGGAATCAGTCTGGTGAACCTTCTCTGCACTCCCTCTATGGCAATAATGTCCTTCCTCAGATTTGGAGACCAAAACTGTACGCAATACTCCAGGTGTGGTCTCACCAAGACCCTGTACAACTGCAGTAGAACCTCCCTCTCCTATACTCAAATCCTTTTGCTATGAAAGCCAACATACCATTCGCTTTCTTCACTGGACAAAGAACAATGAATGAAAGATATGCACAAAAGCTGGACTGTTCTCAACCAGTGCCGAACTACTATCTACCTCGTTGGTAACTCGGACTATCCTTGATCGGACGTTGCTGGTTTAACCTTGATCTAGTTTAGTTTAGCATCGAGATACAGTGCAGAAACAGGCCCTTCGGCCCACCGATTCCACACCGACCAGTGGTCCGCAGACACTAACGCTATCCTACACACACTAGGGACAATGTTTACATCTATAACAAACTAACTAACCTACAAACCTGTATGTCTTTGGAGCGTGGGAGGAAATAGGAAAATCTCGGTGAAAACCCACGCAGGTCATGTACAAACTCCGCACAGACAGCACCCGTAGCAGGATCAAACCTGGGTCTCTGGCGCAATAAGCGCTGTAAGGCAGCAACTCTACCGCTGCGCCTCCGTGCTGCCCTTTAGTCTCTTATCATGTATCAGCACACTGTGAACGGCTCGATTGTAATCATGTATAGTCTTTCCGCTGACTGGATAGCGTGCAGCAAAAGCTTTTCACTGTACCTCGGTACACCTGACCAAAAACTAAACTGAAATAAACGAAATTAGCGGGTTAGACGGCATGTCCGGAGAATAAGGAATAGGTGACGTTTTGGGTAGAGACCCTTCTTCAGAATTATATAGAGCTATAGGATTGTCATTCTTTGGGCTAACACTTTAAGGTGAAGTTTTTAAAACATTTAAAACATCACGGTGGCGCAGCAGTAGAGTTGTTGCCTTACAGCGAATGCAGCGCCGGAGACCCGGGTTCGATCCCAATCACGGGTGCTGTCTGTACGGAGTTTGTACGTTCTCCCCGTGACCTGCGTGGGTTTTCCCCGAAATTCCCAAATTCCAAAGACGAACAGGTTTGCAGGTTTAATTGGCTAGGTAAATGTAAAAATTGTCCCTAGTGGGTGTCGATGTGTGGGGATCGCTGGTCGGCGCGGACCCGGTGGGCCGAAGGGCCTTCTTTTTCATGCTGCATCTCCACAAATCTAGCCAAAACATTGCCTTAGATGTTAGAATTAATGGCAATTAGGTATCGGCCCAGTGATATTATCAGTGTGGACATCTATGGCACAGTGGGGCGGGCAAAGCGGAGGTGTTGATGCCATCTACCCAAATCAGCAGTACTCTGTTTGATCTGCCTCTTCAGTACATAATGCCATCTTCAGCATTGCAAACAGATTATTCCTTTGCAAAGGAAACGTCAGGTTAGCTGCAGGTCACAAAATAGTTCTCTGCGCCTGTTCTCCCGCACGCTGGTAATGCCTCTAGTTCAAAGTCAATTAAAATTCCCTGCTGTTTACATCCCTGCTGTGGTAGCAAGTTGTATTTATCAAACAGCTCATTCGAGTTTCTGAAGTGAGGTGATAACATGGGCCATTTAAACCACATTGCTTGTCGTAGATTTAAACACATTGTGTGTTAGCATGCAGTTGGAGAGGACCACAGTATCCATTTGTACATGCTCTCTATTTGCAAATCACCCATTCGATGTGGTGAGAGGAACTGCAGATACTGGTTTATACTGGAGATAGACACAAACTGGTGCAGCGGTAGAGTTGCTGCCTCACAGCGCCAGAGACCCGGGTTCGATCCTGACCTCGGGTGCTGTCTGTACGGAGTTTGCACGTTCTCCCTGTGATCTGTACCTGCTTTCCCCGGGTACTTCCAGGTTTCCTCCCACACTACAAAGACGTGCGGGTTCGTAGGTTAATTGGCTTTGGTATTCATGTAAATTGTCCCCAGTGTGTGTAGGACAATGTTAGTGTGCGGGGATCGCTGGTCGGTGCAGGCACGGTGGGCCGAAGGGCCTGTTTCCGCGCTGTATCAAACTAAATTAAAAATTAAACTAAATTAAAAATCTAAATGATACTAAACTAAAAAAAATAATTCTGGAGTAACTCTGTGGTTCAGGCTGCCGTCTGAAGAAGGGATTCCAACCCAAAACGCGTGTCACCTATTCCTTCTCCCCAGAGATGCTGCCTGGCCCGCTGAGTTACTCCAGCACTTGTGCTCATCCATAGACGTGGTTTTCTGTAGAATAGATTGTGTTAGTGATTATTTTCAGGTCATTTTGAGTCACAAAGGGAGGTGGCAAAGGGCATTATCACAAAGCCAGTGGCAGAGTTAATTGTATCATCAATCTCAGCTGGACATTTCCACGAATACAATACGATATTGACGCAGGAAAGCGTGGCCTTTGATCTTCATTTGTTAGTCACAAATAAAACAGTTCACTAAACAGGCCTTGCAGCGGGACTGCAATGAGAAGAGATTTAAGGGGCCAGTCCCACTTGCCGATTTTTTTCGGCAACTGCCGGCATCATCGACTGGACGTATCCGATCACCGATAAATTTGCGGGATGACACGACATGATGGCATATTGACGCGCGGCGTTTTATCAAGTGGCGCAAGATTTTTCTTTGTCGCCGCTGGATTTTTGAAATGTTCAAAATCTTTTGGCGACACTGATATACCACCGGCAGTCGGTGAAAAAAATCGCCAAGTGAGACTGGCCCTTTAATGGGTCCCAATGTGTATCCTGAAAGTTAAACTCTCAGTTACTGCCAGTCTTATTTTTAAATGTTTAACTCAAATGTAAACTCTGCATTTATTTCATATAACCATATAACCATATAACCATATAACAATTACAGCACGGAAACAGGCCATCTCGGCCCTTCAAGCCTATGCCAAACACTTATTCTCCCCTAGTCCCATCTACCTGCGCTCAGACCATAACCCTCCATTCCTTTCCCGTCCATGTACCTATCCAATTTATTTTTAAATGATAAAATCGAACCTGCCTCCACCACTTCCACTGGAAGCTCATTCCACACAGCTACCACTCTGAGTAAAGAAGTTACCCCTAAACTTCTGTCCCTTAATTCTCAAATCATGTCCTCTTGTTTGAATCTTCCCTACTCTCAATGGGAAAAGCTTATCCACATCAACTCTGTCTATCCCTCTCATCATTTTAAAGACCTCTATTAAGTCCCCCCTTAACATTCTGCGCTCCAAATTTCAGAGAGTATTTTTAAAAAACGGCAAAATGTTCACTTCTAACAAACCATATACCTGGTATATACTCTATTCTAAATGGCCTACCCCTATTCTTGAACTGTGGCCCCTGGTTCTGGACTCCCCCAACATCGGGAACATGTTTCCTGAGTGTTTCCAACATTTTCGGTCTTCATTAGAGAAATGTTTCTGTATTAATGAAGGACTTGTCTGGGATCCATCTGAGAGAGAGACGGCTTCTATTCTCATCTGCAGGTCTCACTCACAGAACCATCCCCGTTCAGCTGGTACAAGGCAGGAAATGTGTCCATGTTCACCATTGATGACTTGCCCCATTCCTGCTTGTTCTTCTGCACAATTAAATTGACTTTTGGGAATTTCGAGTTGAAATGTTGATGTACTCTTCCCCAGAGAAACAACAATTGTCAATTGAAAGCTTTGACCTGGTGTCATTTTTACTTTAGGAGAATCGTACATGCTTCAATTGTTCGACATGATAGGTGAGACAATATTTCAACAAGAAAACTATGACAGATTACTTTGACATTCAGTTTCGGTCGGACTTCGTCAGCTCATTGTCTAAAGGAATTAAGGCTGAGGTGTGTATCTGTCACTTGGTGACAGTCAAGACTGAACTACCTATTATAAACAGTTCTCATTATTGTCTAAAATTGATGACACTGGTCTCCAGTAAGTGACGTTTGTTGGCAAACATCTTTCTACATGCCCGTCTCTTGATTTAGTCTAAAGATGTCCTTGATTGTTATTTTTAAGTTTGGTTTAGCTTAGAGACACAGTGGTGAAACAGGCCCTTCAGCCCATCGAGTCTGCGCCGACCAGCTGCACTATTCCACACATACTAGGGTGTCAACATACAATTTGCAGAAGCCAATTAACGTAGGAACCTGCATGTCTTTGGATTGCGGGAGAGAACGGGAGAAAACCCATGTGGGTCACGGGGGGATCGTGCAAACTCCGCACAGACAGCGGCCCACGGTCAGGATCGAACCCGGGCCTCTGGGCGCTGTGAGGCAGCGGCGACTCTACCGCGGCGCCAGCGTGCCGCGCCACATGGGGGTCGAGAGGAAATTGTCTGCGGTAGACAAAAGTGCTGGAGAAACTCAGCAGGTGCAGCAGCATCTATGGAGCGAAGGAAATAGGCAACGTTTCGGGCCAAAACCCTGAAGGAAATAGGCAACGTTTCGGGCCGAAACCCGGAAGGGTTTCGGCCCGAAACGTTGCCTATTTCCTTTGCTCGAAACGTTGCCTATTTCCTTTGCTCGAAACGTTGCCTATTTCCTTTGCTCGAAACGTTGCCTATTTCCTTCGCTCCATAGATGCTGCCTCACCCGCTGAGTTTCTCCAGCACTTTTGTCTACCTTCGATTTTCCAGCATCTGCAGTTCCTTCTTAAACAAGGGAATTGTCTGAATCGCCTGTTTTAAACAATTCTCAATATTGTTTACGAGTTCATGACGCTGGTCTTTGGTGAGTGACGTTTGTAGGCAAGAATCTTTCTAAGTGCTCGTAGCTTGTTACTAAAATGGGAATGTTTATTAGGAACCAAAATAGCGATTTTGATGAAAAGTGCAATGAGGCGATGTTGCAAAATGGCATTGCAAAACAGAATAATCGAGCAATGATCTACCAAGTGATATTTTCCAACCCGAAACGTCACCTGTCCATGTTTTCCAGAGATGCTGCCTGACCCGCCGAGTTACTCCAGCACTCTGTGTCTTTTTTGGTGAACCAGCATCTGCAGTTCCTTGTATATCCTTACAAAATTCTTAAGGGGTTGGACAGGCTAGATGCAGGAAGATTGTTCCCGATGTTAGGGAAGTCCAGGACAAGGGGTTACAGCTTAAGGATAAGGGGGAAATCCTTTAAAACCGAGATGAGAAGAACTTTTTTCACACAGAGAGTGGTGAATCTCTGGAACTCTCTGCCACAGAGGGTAGTTGAGGCCAGTTCATTGGCTATATTTAAGAGGGAGTTAGATGTGGCCCTTGTGGCTAAGGGGATCAGGGGGTATGGAGAGAAGGCAGGTACGGGATACTGAGTTGGATGATCAGCCATGATCACATTGAATGGCGGTGCAGGCTCGAAGGGCCGAATGGCCTACTCCTGCACCTAATTTCTATGTTTCTATGTTTCTATCCAAGTGATATTTGCTTTTGGTGTGAGAAAATGCATGTTTAGTTTAATTTAGTGCAGATGCGGCATGGAAACAGGCCCTTCGGCCAACCCGCCGATTACCCCTTCACACTAGTTCTATGCTATCCCGCTTTCTCATCCATTCCCTACACACTAGCGGGGACAATTTACAGGGGGCAGATTAACCTGCAAACCGGCACGTCTTTGGGATGTGAAAGGAAACCGGAGCGCCCCGAGAAAACCCGCGCGGTCACAGGGAGAACGTGCAAACTCCACACAGACAGCATCCGAGGTCAGGATCGAACCTGGGTCTCTGGCGCTGGGAGGCAGCAGCCCTACCCGCTGTGTGTGTGTGTGTGTGTGTGTGTGTGTGTGTATGTGTGTGTGTGTTTTTTCTCGTTTATGATATTGTTTACAGTGTACTATGTTTACACATTCTGTTGCACTGCTGCAAGCAAGAATGCCATTGTTCTATCTGGGACACGACAATAAAAACACTCGATCCTTCAAATAAACCTCAAAATGGCTGACCAAATTAAAATGACAAATCACGCTCCGATTTACTCTTGTACATTACGGCCAAATTTTAAAAAATTGCAGGGAAATCCGGAGAAAATGCAATGAATGACACAGTAAATAAGAAATGATTATTCATTTGCATAACACTTAAATAATAAATGCCAGGTGATCAATGAGCAATGAATTAGTGTGTGTACATAACTGCAGAATCATTAGTCTGATTTATTTTGTCTTTCACAGCTTGTGTTGCTCTGAGCGTAGCTCTTTTTGCTCAGAGCAATGGCGTCTTACGCAGCTTCCATTTGTCATCATTACTAGCCTATAGATAGATAGTCCATATTCTGGTCTCTCTAACTTGGTGACACGGTGGTGCAGCGGTAGGGTTGCTGCCTTACGGTGCTTGCAGCGCCGGAGACCTGGGTTCGATCCCGACAACGGAGTTTGTAAGCTCCGCCTGTGACCCGCGTGGGATTTCTCCGAGATCTTCGGTTTCCTCCCACACTCCAAAGGCGTACAGGTATGTGGGTAAATTGGCTTGGTGTAAATGTACGAACTGTCCCTAGTGTGTGTAGGATAGTGTTGGTGTGTGGAGCGGTCCCGGTGGGTCGAAGGGCCTGTTTCCGTGCTGTACCAAGAAACTAAACTAAACCTCACGCAATGCATGGAATTGAGATTCAGATGCCTGAATTAATTAAGACAATGTGCCATCCTCAAAGAAACTTTCCCAAGTATACCTGTCTGATGTGGCCTACATATTGAAAGGCAAGGACAAAATTGTAAAATGTCACAATATAATCCATTGCCATCACTGTTGCATTAACATGAGCTGAATTTTTTACACACTACCTTTTAAGAAAAAGTTGCACATCCAGATGGTTTTAAAATTCATGAGCAGCAGATTTTGAAACTTTACCTCAATTTCAGCAGCAGCAGCAGCAGACATTCAACTGTTTGGAAGAGTTCAGAAGACAGTACAGAGCTGTACACCAGCTTTTGAGTATCCAAGCCATTATCGATCAGCAAGCTGGATCTGGATCTGGATTTGGATCTTGATCTGGATGTAGTACGCTGAAAACTCAGCACTGGACAATTTAGACAACTTTTTTTTTTTTTAATCAAACCAATTAATCGCCAATTAATCGCCAATTAACCTATCAACCTGCACGTCTTGTACTCGTTAGAATTTAGAAGATTGAGGGGGGATCTTATAGAAACTAACAAAATTCTTAAGGGGTTGGACAGGCTAGATGCAGGAAGATTGTTCCCGATGTTGGGGAAGTCCAGAACAAGGGGTCACAGTTTAAGGATAAGGGGGAAATCTTTTAGGACCGGAATGAAGAAAACATTTTTTACACAGAGAGTGGTGAATCTCTGGAATTCTCTGCCACAGAAGGTAGTTGAGGCCACAGTTCATGGCTATATTTAAGAGGGTGTTAGATGTGGCCCTTGTGGCTAAAGGGATCAGGGGGTATGGAGAGAAGGCAGGTACAGGATATTGAGTTGGATGATCAGCCATGATCATATTGAATGGCGGTGCAGGCTCGAAGGGCCGAATGGCCTCCTCCTGCACCTATTTTCTATGTTTCTATGTCTTTGGAGTGTGGGAGGAATCCGAAGATCTCTGAGAAAACCCGCGCAGATGACGGGGAGAACGTGCAAACTCCACGCAGACAGCACCCGTAGTCGGATTTGAACCCGGGTCTCTGGCGCTGCATTTTGCTGGATACAATTTGCAGGGGCCGATTAACCCACCAGCCCGCATGTTTTTAGTTTAGTTTCGAGATACAGCACGGAAACAGGCCCTTCAGCCCACTGAGTCCACACTGACCAGCGATCCCCGCACACTAACACTATCCTACACACCCACTGGTTTTACATTTACACCAAGCCAACCTGTGCGTCTTTGGAGTGTGGGAGGAAACCGAAGATCTCGGAGAAAACCCACGCCTCAGTCACGGGGAGAACATGCAAACTCCGTACAGACAGCACCCATGGTTAATTTATACCAAGCCAATTAGCCTACAAACCTGTATTTCTTTGGAGTGTGGGAGGAAATCGGAGCACCCGGAGAAAATCCACAGACAGGTCACGGGGGGAACGTACAAACTCTGTACAGACAGCACCCGTAGTCAGGATCGAACCCGTGTCTCGGGCGCTATAAGGCAGCAACTCTACCGCTGCGCCACCGTGCCACTCACATTTTGTGTCCCTTTATGTAAACCAGCATCTGCAGTTTCTTGCTTCTACTAGAGTCACATGTAAAACACATTTAAAATATATTAAAAAATAAAACATATAAAATTGGATGGCAAATACCTGGCCGAGAGTTAATTATGAACCATACATAGGTTTTCGTATAATCTTTTCTAAGCCAACAGTTTTCTTTTAGATGTAAGATTGTTATAACCATATACCCATATAACCATATACAATTACAGCACGGAAACAGGCCATCTCGACCCTTCTAGTCCGTGCCGAACACATAATCTCCCCTAGTCCCATATACCTGCGCTCAGACCATAACCCTCCATTCCCTTCCCATCCATATAAACTATCCAATTTATTTTTAAATGATAAAAACGAACCTGCCTCCACCACCTTCACTGGAAGCTCATTCCACACAGCTACCACTCTCTGAGTAAAGAAGTTCCCCCTCATGTTACCCCTAAACTTCAGTCCCTTAATTCTCATGTCATGTCCCCTTGTTTGAATCTTCCCTACTCTCAGTGGGAAAAGCTTTTCCACGTTGTTGGTTTGAGTTTTAGTTTAGTTTATTGTCACGTGTACCGAGGTAAATGAAACGTTTTTGTTGCGCGCTAACTAGTCAACGGAAAGACAATACGCGATTACAATCGGGCCGTTTACAGTGTACAGATACATGATAAGGGAATAACGTTTAGTGCAAGGTAAGGCCAGTAAGGTCCGATCAAAGAGGTAGATAGTAGTTCAGCACTGCTCTCTGGTTGTTGGTATGATGGTTCAGTTGCCTGATAATAGCAGGGAAGTAAATGGCTCTTAATCTAGAAGGGTGCGTCTTCAGACTTCTGTATCTTTTATTTGAGTTTAAGTACAAATTGATCAGCTAGAAGAACACTCTGCCCACAGCAGCAGCAATAATGTTGAGCAAATTTCCTTGTTAATCCCAGAAACATTTGCGCAAACAAGGTCTGAGAAGAACCGAAGATAGACACAAAATGCTGGAGTAACTCAACGGGACAGGCAGCATCTCTGGATAGACAATAAACAATAGACAATAGACAATAGGTGCAGGAGTAGGCCATTCGGCCCTTCAAGCCAGCACCGTCATTAAATGTGATCATGGTTGATCATCCCCAATCAGTACCCTGTTCCTGCCTTCTCCCCATATCCCCTGACTCTGCTATCTTTAACAGCCCTATCTAGCTCTCTCTTGAAAGTATCCAGAGAACCGGCCTCCACCACCCCCTGAGGCAGAGAATTCCCCAGACTCACAACCCTCTGTGTGAAAAAGTGTTTCCTCATCTCCGTTCTAAATGGCTTACTCCTTATTCTTAACTGGATGACGTTTGGCGTCGAGACCCTTCGAAACGTCACCCATTCCTTCTTTCCAGAGATGCTGCCTGTCTCGCTGAGTTACTCCAGCATTTTGTGCCTATCTTTGGTGTAAACCAGCATCTGCGGCTCCTTCCTGCACCGTGTGAAGAGCCGTTTTCTCCTTGACTGAATGAGTGCAGTTTGATCAACATTCAAGCAGCTCAGTGCTACCCAAGGTCAAGCAGTCAACTTGATCAGCATCTTAAACACGCCTTCTCCCCGTCTCCGCCCACAATGCCAGCAGCGTTTGACATTTAAGAGAAGTGCTGCAGGAACTCACCAAGGTTTATTTAATGGCATCAACGTGTCAGCGTTTGACTCAGAAGATCAAGGACAACAAGGGCGTGAAGTCACCTGCAAGTTCCCTTAACATAAGTCGACTGTTCACCCTCTCTCACCGAGTCAAAGAGTCATGAGTGTTTTGTTGTCACGTGTCCCAGTTAGAACAATGACATTCTTACTCGCAGCAGCACAACAGAATGTGTAAACATTGTACACTGTGAATAATATACTAAATGAGAAAAGTTCAGGGCATCTATACACAATATAAACACATACTTATACACACATACAATAGACAATAGGTGAAGGAGGAGGCCATTGGGCCCTTCGAGCCAGCACCACCATTCAATGTGATCATGGCTGATCATCACCGATCAGTACCCTGTTCCTTCCATCTCCCCATATCCCCTGACTCTGCAATCTTTAAGAGCATATATACACACATATATATATATATATATACATATACACACATAGGTAGACACAAAATGCTGCAGTAACTCAGCGGGTGAGGCAGCATCTGTGGAGAGAAGGAATGGCCGCCGTTTTGGGTCACGACCCTTCTTCATATTTCGCTTGGGTAGTTTACACCCCAGCGGTATGAAGTTTGAGTTCTCAAACTTCAGGTAGCCCTCGCTTTATCTCTCCATCCCCATCCCCTTCCCAGTACTCCCACTCGTCTTACTGTCCCCGCCTACATTCTATCGGAAGGAGTGTGGCCTTCAGGAGAGAGAATCTCAACATTTTTTAAACACTAATAACTCTTTTATTTTTTATCGATGGGAAAAACCCTCTTGTCCTGCACAGCGGAGGGAGACTCTGAGTAAGATGGCCAAAACTCACAGCCGTAAGTGGCAGTGTTTTTTCTAAAATCAATATACAGAACACCAGGAAGTGGTCAAGATGAGATTTTTAGTAATATAGATATACACATACATACACACGCATACTTGTGTACACATAATAAAATATACAACAATATAGTGCAATAATAACATAGGTAGTCTATGTAGTTCATAGCTTAATGGAGGTTGTGGTGTTAGCAGTCTGATGGTGGTGGGGAAGAAGGTCGAAGTAGGGAGTAATATCATGGAAGATCTTCGGGCTTAGCACCACCTCCCTGCACCACCTCCTTGTCCCTTAATTCAGAATCTCCAGTAAGAACCTTTTTCCCCTTTTCAAATGCGAGAGGGCATATCTTGACGGTGAGAGGGGCCAAGTTCACAGATGTGTAGGGGTGAGTTTTCTTTTACACAGAGGGTGGTGAGTGCCTGGGACACCTTGCCGGGGAGAGTGATGGAGGCAGGCACGGTGGTAATGTTCAAATTACTTCAGGACAGGCGCTACATCTTGAAAATATGAAACATGTCTAAGCAGAAAAAACCAGAGCAATTTTCGAAGACATGGACACCATTCATTGATTCATTGCAAGCATAACATGGTGCAACACAACTATGGAATTAAATCTAATTACGGGTTGGGTGATGGCTGGGGAGGGATACGAGGCAGGTATATCAGCACTTTTTGTTTTTCTTTCTGTTTTTGTCTTATTATTTTTCTACGCCTTTCTTATTTCTTTTACTTAGTCTTCAGCTAACCCCAATTTGGTAGTCTAGGGGTTCTATTCTTGCACGCTCACTTTCTCTCTCTCTTGCTTTTTCTCTCTCTTCTTCTCTCTCACCTTTAGCTCAAAATTAAAATTGCCGTACAATAACTGTATTATGTCAGTTATTAGTTACAGAGAAAGGTCGAACAAGTTAGGGCTTTATTCTTTGGAGCGCAGAAGGTTAAGGGGGGACTTGATAGAGGTTTTTAAAATGATGAGAGGGATAGACAGAGTTGACGTGGAAAAGCTTTTCCCACTGAGAGTAGGGAAGATTCAAACAAGGGGACATGACTTGAGAATTAAGGGACTGAAGTTTAGGGGTAACATGAGGGGGAACTTCTTTACTCAGAGAGTGGTGGCTGAGTGGAATGAGCTTCCAGTGAAGGTGGTGGGGGCAGGTTCGTTTTTATCATTTAAAAATAAATTGGATAGTTATATGGATGGGAAGGGAATGGAGGGTTATGGTCTGAGCGCAGGTATATGGGACTAGGGGAGATTATGTGTTTGGCACGGACTAGAAGGGTCGAGATGGCCTGTTTCCGTGCTGTAATTGTTATATGGTTATATATGGTTATGTCATATGCAGCTGTTTATATTTTCGTACGCTGCTTCTAATAAATTTTAAAAAATTACTTCAGGACAGGCGCGTGGATCTGCAGGGAATGGGAGGGAAAATGGATTACGTACGGGTTGATGAGAGTTGATTTTGGCGGCACTCTGGCGCAGCAGTAGAGTTGCTGCCTTACTGCGCAGGAGACCCAGGTTCGCTCCTAACCACGGGTGCTGTCGGGATGATCTCCCCCTGGGATCTTGTGGGTTTTCTCCAGGCGTACCAGTGTAAACATAGAAACATAGATACATAGAAAATAGGTGCAGGAGGCCATTGAGGACATCTGCGATTACCTTGCATGGAAAATCTCATCCTGGGCACAGATAGAAACATAGAAACATAGAAGTTAGGTGCAGGAGTAGGCCATTCGGACCTTCGAGCCTGCACCGCCATTCAATATGATCATGGCTGATCATCCAACTCAGTATCCTGTACCTGCCTTCTCTCCATACCCCCTGATCCCTTTAGCCACAAGGGCCACATCTAACTCCCTCTTAAATATAGCCAATGAACTGGCCTCAACTACCTTCTGCAGGAGAGAATTCCAGAGATTCACCACTCTCTGTGTGAAAAAAGTTTTCCTCATTTCGGTCCTAAAAGGTTTCCCCCTTATCCTTAAACTGTGACCCCTTGTTCTGGAACGAGAACTACACTGAGATGGGATAGCTACCAGTGCCAATCAAGAACAATACCGCAAGCATACAACTACTTTTTCATCTGTAAAGACTTTCATAGCTGGTTTGTTACAAAACAACTCCCTACACAAAGGGCTAATTAAACTTTACTTTGTATGAATCTTAATTACACGTACTTAGTAATCAAAAAAATTATTTGATATGGATCATGGATTTAATTAATCCATTCAGTTGCTTAATTATTGTTTTAATTGGAGGTTACATTGGCTGCAAGGCTTAGTGCCTGGAACTAATTGGAAGTGCTAAAATATGGTACTATAATACCTAAAAATATTCTCTTGTGGTAGGACTGCATAAACTAAAGTGTGCATTCTTTTCTCACTGGAAAATTTAATGCAGTTATTTATTCATTCATTTTTTGGGAAGAATCTTCAGAACACACAGATGAGAAGGCTTGTCGAGACCTGAAACGCCAGCTATTCCTTTTCTCCAGAGATGCGGACTAACCCATTGAGTTACTCCAGCATTTTGTGCTTATCTTTGGTCTAAACCAGCATCTGCAGTTCCTTCCCACACAGGTAACTTGTTGAACCATTTTACTCTTCCTCCAGCGTCACAGTGGCGCAGCGGTAGAGTCGCTGCCTCGCAGCGCCAGAGACACGGGTTCGATCCTGACTACGGGTGCCATCTGTGTGGATTCTGCACGTTCTCCCCGTGAACTGCGTGGGTTTTCTCCGGGTGCTCCGGTTTCCTCCCGCACTCCCAAGACGTGCAGGTTTGTAGGTTAGTTGGCTTTGCTAAAATTGTCAATTGCCCCTCGTGTGTGTGTGTGTGCGTGTGTGTGTGTGTGTGTGTGTGTGTGTGTGTGTGTGTGTGTGTGTGTGTGTGTGTGTGTGTGTGTGTGTGTGTGTGTGTGTGTGTGTGTGTGTGTGTGTGTGTGTGTAGGATGGTGCTAGTGTGCGGGGATCGCTGGCCAGTGCCGTCTCGGTGGGCCGAAGGGCCTGTTTCCGTGCTGTATCTCTAAACTAAACTAAAAGACCCACTGCCAATGAATATTTCCAACTTGTGATGATCCATAGCGGAATGTACAGGTGGCCCTCCTTGTCTTTCTTGCCACTAGAGGTGTGAGCAAGTAGCTAGTTTGCATTATTTGGGATGGTGAATCCCAGCCATTCTTCAACTGGTGAATGGTTCACCCAAGGCTGAATTAGATTGTTTTGGGGTGAATGAAACTCTCCCCGTTGGATTGCAACCTTGTCGTGGTCGGGGAGCTTGTGTGTCTCAGTGACCCCTAGAGCTATTCATAGAAACATAGAAACATAGAAATTAGGTGCAGGAGTAGGCCATTCGGCCCTTCGAGCCTGCACCGCCATTCAATATGATCATGGCTGATCATCCAACTCAGTATCCCGTACCTGCCTTCTCTCCATACCCCCTGATCCCCTTAGCCAGAAGGGCCACATCTAACTCCCTCTTAAATATAGCCAATGAACTGGCCTCAACTACCCTCTGTGGCAGAGAGTTCCAGAGATTCACCACTCTCTGTGTGAAAAAAGTTCTTCTCATCTCGGTTTTAAAGGATTTCCTCCTTATCCTTAAGCTGTGACCCCTTGTCCTGGACTTCCCCAACATCGGGAACAATCTTCCTGCATCTAGCCTGTCCAACCCCTTAAGAATTTTGTAAGTTTCTATAAGATCCCCCCTCAATCTCCTAAATTCTAGAGAGTATAAACCAAATTCCAGCGGGAGATTCGTCTCCTGTTAGGGTCTCCCATGCTGGACAGGTCAAAGGGTAGAGGCGAGACCAAGAGCGATCCACTGGTCCTCCAGGTTGGAGGTTGAGCACAGGGCTAACAATCCTGTCTCGTAAAACAAATATGTTACGGAAACAGCAACTGAAGGAACCAACACTACTGGGCGTGATGGACCTCCAGGGCTATCGACAGATGCTAGGATGAAGAGAACCAGACAGCATCCCAAATGTAGTGAATGGGACTAGCTTAGATGGGGTAACATGGACGAGTTGGACCAAAGGGCCTGTTTCCGCACTCAAAGACTTTAATCTTTCAGGAGGAGTGCTTGCAATTTGTACTTAAGACACGTCTATTTTGTCAGCTTTACAAAGCGCGATCTGTTCCTTTGAAGTGAAAATTAGATTGCTCAATTGTGATCAAAGGCATGTTTTTGAAACTCAGTTGCATTTTGTTCTATGTAGTTTACACTGACTAGTTAGCGTCGCAAATCTCCAACCAACGCCGCTAACTCCAGGGAAAGAGAGCGATGGAATTAATACGTCTTAAAGAAGCTGGCGGTTCGAGCAGAGAATGGATCGGTCGTCTATATTATCCGGCAGAAGAGCGGTAGAGAAACAGCGATTGGAGCCTGGGATCCCTTGTTGGGGACCCCGGAGGAGAAGAGCTCCGACTGCCGGCGCGCGGCCTACCTCTAACCGTGGGCGAGGCGGGGACTTACCATCCGGAGCGGGATCCCTCGCTGGGGATCCCTGGAGAAGAGCTCCAACCGCCGGTGCTTCTAACTGCGGGGACTTTAGATCTTCGACAGCCGGCCAAGCCGCGATCTCCGGTAGGGGAAGCACCGATTCAGGACTTACCTTGTCTGCACATCTGGCCGCCCGCAGCGGTGACTATGGAGGGTTGAGGTCCTGACCACGGGGGAAAATGGAGGAGGACTGGCCAATTTTTGTGCCTTCCACCAGAGTTATGAATGCTGTGGTGGATGTTTGTGTTAAATTTTTATTGTGTGTTGTGTGTTTATTTTTTTACTGTACCACTGCTGGTAAATTCATTTCACTGCACTTTATTGTGTACGTGGCGAATAAATCTGACTTGTCTTGACGAGTGCAGAAATCGGCTCTTGCGTTAAATTGGCATTTTACATCTGAGCTACTTGCACTTGGAGAGGACAGAGGTTCACTACTGCTCTGCGGTTATCGGGACCCGAATCATCATTTAAACAATACATCTTTACACAGAGTCTCTTGCCCAGAGCAGGAGAATCGAGGACAGAGGTTGAAGGTGAAGGAGATAATATTTAATAGGTGTATGAAGGAACTGCAGGTGCTGGTTTACACAGAAGATCGACACAAAATGCTGGAGTAGCTCAGTGGGACAGGCAGCATCTCTGGAGAGTCGGAATGGGTGACGTTTCGAGTCATGCGAGAGAGAAATTTAATAGGAATCTGAGCGGTAACTTTTCCACACAAAGGGTGGCAGGTGTGTGGAACGAGCTGCCAGAGGAGGTCGTTGATGCTGGGACTATCCCAACGTTTAAGAAGCAGTTGGACAGGTACATGGATAGCACAGGTTTGGTGGGATATGGACCAAACGCTGGCAGGTGGGACCAGTGTAGGTGGGGCATGTTGGTCGGTGTGGGCAAGTTGGGCAGATGTGCCTGTTTCCACACTGTATCACTCTATGACTGGATGAGTCGATGACTTTACTCCTGCAGTTGAGCCCATTTAACCAGTCGCATGATGGAGTTCCATCAAAAGCTCCGGGTCGGCCTTTCCGCGGTGTCCGAAGGCATTTAGAGCTATAACCGACCTTTCCCAGGATTGGGAAATAAGTGGCAGAGAACTGAGAAGGGCGGAGATGTGTTGGATGATAGATCTCCCCATGAGGAACGAGGGAATGAAGACTAGCCTGCAGTCAAACAGGCCGAGGAGGGGAGAGGGCAGGGCTGAAGATGTCCTGGGGAAACTCAGCGGGTGCAGCAGCATCTATGGAGCGAAGGAAATAGGCAACGTTTCGGGCCGAAACCCTTCGTCTGACGAAGGGTTTCGGCCCGAAACGTTGCCTATTTCCTTCGCTCCATAGATGCTGCTGCACCCGCTGAGTTTCTCCAGCTTTTTTGTGTAACCTTCGATTCTCCAGCATCTGCAGTTCCTTCTTAAACACTGAAGATGTTCTGGTTGGGTTGCTTCTGGGCCTGACCAAGCTGGCCATCTGCGAGTCACAACGCCAGGCGTTTAAGCTAAAAGGCACAGCTCCAGCATTTTGTATTCTGGTGGCGGGTTTAGTTTTGATTTATTTCCGGACTGTACAGATCCCGACTACGGGCGCTGTCTGTACGGAGTTTGCACGTTCTCCCCGTGACCTGCGTGGGTTTTCTCCGAGCGCTCCGGTTTCCTCCCACACTCCAAAGACGTGCAGGTTTGTAGGTTAATTGGTCGGTATGAATGTAAATCGTCCCTAGTGTGTGTAGGATAGTGTTGGTGTGCGGGGGGATCGCTGGTCGGCACGGACTCGGTGGGCCGAAGGGCCAAATTTCCCCAAATTTCGAAATTTCTGTATTTCGAAACTAAACTAAACTAGAAAGAAAAGTAGACAAAAATGCTGGAGAAACTTAACGGGTGAGGCAGCATCTTTGGAGAGAAGGAATAGGCGACGTTTCGGGTCAGACTGATGAAGGGTCTCAACCTGAAACATCGCCTATCCTTCTCTCCATAGATGCTGCCTCACCCGCTGAGTTCCTCCAGCATTTTTGTCTACCTTCGATTTTTCCAGCATCTGCAGTTCATTCTTAAGCTAAAAGGCACATCAGCATTCAGGACCTGCTTGGCCGTTGAGTACCAGCCACTGTACTTGACTAATAATCTTGAGATCATGTGCCTTGTTTCAACCATTTGAACGCAATATAAAATAATTGGAAATTAAAAGCGGCTCTATATATAAATGTGACAGAAACGGCTCAGTTGCCATAAAAGCCACGTTGGTTCGTTAATGTCATTTAAAGAATGAACTGTACTGCCTTTTCATGGGCTGGCTGATATGCGACTCTTGTCAAATTTTCTTTTAAAAGTGTAATGAAGGGAATTTTAAGAGTTAAGAATTTATATGTTAAAATTGTAAGTGCTGTAGCTTGCAGCCACTTGTATTAAACGCAGCGCAATGTTTAACGACTGGTCTGGTACTGAATGAGTTTACATCAATTTTTCAACTTTTTTTATGTGTCTTTGCCAAATTGTAACATGAGCTTTTCTCAACACATCCTCAAGTGTAGCTCCCTAGTTGGTGAGGTCATAGGTCATAAATGATGGGAGCAGAATCGGACCATTCGGCCCATCAAGGTGCACAGTACAGAGCATGCTGACCGGTTGCATCGTGGCTTGGGTTTGGCAACTTGAGCCCCCAGGAGCGGAAAAGACTACAAAAAGTAGTAAACGCTGCCCAGTCCACCATCGGCTCTGATCTCCCTACCATCGAGGGGATCTATCGCAGTCGCTGCCTCAAAAAGGTTGGCAGCATCATCAAGGACCCACACCATCCTGGCCACACACTCATCTCCCTGCTACCTTCAGGTAGAAGGTACAGGAGCCTGAAGACTGCAACGTCCAGGTTCAGGAATAGCTGCTTCCCCACAGCCACCAGGCTATTAAACTCAACTCAAACGAAACTGTGAACATTAATAGACCATTATCTGTTTATTTATTCATGTGTGTATATAATGGTATATGGCAAGAAGGTACACAAAATTGCTGGAGAAAATCAGCGGGTGCAGCAGCATCTATGGAGCGAAGGAAATAGGCGACGTTTCGGGCCGAAATCCTTCTTCAGACTGGTCACACTGATCTGTTCTGTATTCATGCCTACTATATTCTGTTCTGCTGAAGCAACGCAAAAATGTAATTGTCCTATCTGGGACACATAGGGACACTCTTGAATCTTGAATCTTGAAGTCTACTCCACCATTCAATCATGGCTGATCTATCTCTCCCTCCTAACCGCATTCTCCTGCCTTCTCCCCACAACCTCTGACACCCGTACTAATCAAGAATCTATCTATCTCTGCCTTAAAAATATCCATTGACTTGGCCTCCACAGCCGTCTGTGGCAAACGCTAGTGTAGCTGGGACACTAGTCCCACCTGCCGGCATGGGCAAGTTGGGCCGAAGGGCCTGTTTCCACACTGTATCACTCTATGACTCTACTACAATCAAGCCATTTACAGTGTATAGATACATGATAAGGGAATAATGTTTAGTGCAAGGTAGAGTCAGTAAAGCAAAGTGAGACAGTCTCCACCTCTGTGCCATGTTGATGACACCTCAGCATACTGCTGGAGTTACTCAGCGGGACAGGCAGCATCTCTGGAGAGAAGGAATGGGTGACGTTTTGGGTCGAGACCCTTCTTCAGACTCCAGGTCACTCCAACATTTTGTGTCTACCTTCGGTTGAAACCAGCATCTGCAGTTCCTTCCTACATATTGAGTGTAGAGTCTCAACTGCTGAAACAGGAGGAGAATTATGGTTCAATAGACAATAGACAATAGGTGCAGAAGTAGGCCATTCGGCCCTTCGAGCCAGCACCATCATTCAATGATTTAAAAAAACAACTCTCGTTGGCCAAAGTGCTTTACATTGGTGGAGGTACTAATGTTATACAACAGTGGTTCATAGATTTACATAGATTAACCCATGCAGCCACCCAGAGAACATACAGAGACAAAAGACAATAGACAATAGGTGCAGGGGTAGGCCATTCGGCCCTTCGAGCTAGCACCGTCATTCAATGTGATCATGGCTGATCATCCCAAATCAGTACCCCGTTCCTGCCTTCTCCCCATATCCCCTGACTCCGCTATTTTAGAGAGCCCTATCTACCCTCATCTTGAAAGCCTCTCGAGAACCTGCCTCCACCGCCCTCTTGAAGCAGTGAATTCCACAGACTCACCATTCTCTGTGAGAAAAAGTGTTTCCTCGTCTCCGTTCTAAATGGCTTATTCTTAAAGTTCGCATCCATGACCTTCCTAATGAGGTTCTATAAAAGCTAAGAAAGCCTGAAAACAGTCTCATTAGTCTCAAAAGAGCTTCATTGAATGAAACCGAGAGAGCGGGTAATGTGAGACAAATGGCTAAGAGGATATCTTGACTGATTAGTTTTGTCAGAAATCCACCCTAATCCATTTTAACAATTAATTTCTTCTCTGCCATGTGCATCAACTTCATAGAGTTATAGCCTGTCATCCCTAAAGTGCATTTTCTTGTACCATGCGCTACCACATTTCGGAGGAGAGGAAATTGTATTCATTTCACGTGGCATGTCCCACAATATATATTTCAGATAAATGAATGTGGACACAAAATGCTGGAGTAACTCAGTGGGACAGGCAGCATCTCTGGAGGGAAGGAATGGAGGGTGACATTTCGGGTCGAGACCCTTCTTCAGACGGTTGTCACCCGGAGTGGGCGGTGCAGAGATCAAATGTTGTCAGAGACAGTAAAGCCCCTGTCCCACTTGGGAAACCTGAACGGAAACTTCTGGAGACTTTGCGCCCCACCCAAGGTTTCCGTGCGGTTCCCGGAGGTTTTAGTCAGTCTCCCTACCGGCTTCCACTGCCTGCAACCTCCGGCAACCACCTGCAACCTCCGGGAACCGCACGGAAACCTTGGGTGGAGCGCAAAGTCTCCAGAGGTTTCCGTTCAGGTTTCCTAAGTTTGACAGGGGCTTAAAACTGGCGGGAGAACTGGGAAGGGGAAGGGGGTGGAGAGAGAGGGAAAGCAAGGGCTATTTGAAGTTAGAGAAGTCAATGTTCATGCCGCTGGGGTGTAAGCTGCCCATGCGAAATATGAGGTGCTGTTCCTCCAATTTGCACTTGGCCTCACTCTGACACTGGAGGAGGCCCAGGACAGAAAGATCAGATTGGGAATGGGAGGGGGAGTTAAAGTGCTGAGCAACCAGGAGATCAGGTAGGTTTAGGCAGACTGAGCGGAGGTGTTCAGCGAAACGATCGCCAAGCCTGCGCTTGGTCTCGCCGATGTACAGGAGTCCACACCTGGAACAGTGGATACAGTAGATGAGGTTGGAGACGGTGCAAGTGAACCTCTGCCTCACCTGGAAAGACTGTCGAGGTCCTTGGATGGGGTCGAGGGGGGAGGTAAAGGGACAGGTGTTACATCTCCTGCAGTTGCTGGGGAAAGTACCCGGGGAGGGGGTGGTTTGGGTGGGAAGGGACGAGTTGACCAGGGAGTTGCGGAGGGAACGGTCTCTGCGGAAAGCAGAAAGGGGTGGAGATGGGAAGATGTGGCCAGTAGTGGGATCCCGTTAGAGGTGGCGAAAGTGTTGGAGGATTATTTGCTGTATGCCACAGCTGATAGGGTGGAAGGTGCGGACAAGGGGGACACTGTCCTTGTTACAAAAGGGGGATAGGGAGCAAGAGGGGAGCTGCGGGATATCGAGGAGACCCTAGTGAAAGCCTCATCTATAATGGAAGAGAGGAACTCCGGTTCCCTAAAGAATGAGGACATCTGCGATGACCTTGCATGGAAAATCTCATCCTGGGCACAGATAGAAACATAGAAACA
This sequence comes from Leucoraja erinaceus, assembly GCF_028641065.1. Classification (NCBI taxonomy): domain Eukaryota; kingdom Metazoa; phylum Chordata; class Chondrichthyes; order Rajiformes; family Rajidae; genus Leucoraja; species Leucoraja erinaceus. The sequence continues at coordinate 3,566,357 of NC_073394.1, forward strand.
TAGAAAATAGGTGCAGGAGTAGGCCATTCGGACCTTCGAGCCTGCACCGCCATTCAATATGATCATGGCTGATCATCCAACTCAGTATCCTGTACCTGCCTTCTCTCCATACCCCCTGATCCCTTTAGCCACGGGCCACATCTAACTCACTCTTAAATATAGCCAATGAACTGGCCTCAACTACCTTCAGTTGCAGAGATTTACTACTCTCTGTGTGAAAAATGTTTTTCTCATCTCGGTCCTAAAGGATTTCCCCTTAATCCTTAAACTGTGACCCCTTGTCCTGGACTTCCCCAACATCGGGAACAATCTTCCTGCATCTAGCCTGTCTAACCCCTTAAGAATTTTGTAAGTTTCTATAAGATCCAGTGGCCCAGCCCGAGGGAGGAACGGCACTCCCGCTGGAGTGGCCCAGCCCGAGGGAGGAATGGCACTCACGTGAGGGCGATCCGGTCCGGGGGCTGGGACGACGTTCTGGCGGCGGTGTCCAGAGTCCCGGGTTCAGCCGCGGGCCGGCGGCTGCGTGTGCTGGACTGGAGGTGCGGCGGCTTCGACCACCCCAGGCCGCAGTGTTTGAACCGGCCCGTTCGCGGGGTTCGGTGAGCTGCGGGACTGTTTATACCATCGCCCGGTGGGGAATTGCCTCAGCGCAGAGGGAGCAGAGGGAGAGACTGCAACCCTAAGATTTTTGCCTCCACCACAGTGAGGAGGTGTTTGGAGGACTCACTGTGGTGGATGTTAATTTGTGTTTATTGTTGTTTATTATTGTATCATTGTATGTATGACTGTAGGCACAAAATTTCGTTCAGACCGTAAGGTCTGAATGACAATAAAGGAAATTCAATTCAATTCAATTCAATTCAATTCAATTCAAGATCCCCCCTCAATCTTCTAAATTCTAGCGAGTACAAGCCGAGTCTATCCAGTCTTTCTTCATATGAAAGTCCTGGCCTCCCAGGAATCAGTCTGGTGAACCTTCTCTGTACTCCCTCTATGGCAAGAATGTCTTTCCTCAGATAAGGAGACCAAAACTGTACGCAATACTCCAGGTGTGGTCTCACCAAGACCCTGTACAACTGCAGTAGAACCTCCCTGCTCCTATACTCAAATGCGGCGTAGACGGAGGAATTGGGAGTAGGGGATTGTGTCTTTACAGGAACCAGGGTGGGTAGAAGTGTAGTCAAGGTAGCTATGGGGGTCAGTAGGTTTGTAGTAGACAACGGTCTATAGTCTGTCTCCTGTGATGGAGACGGTGAGATCTAGAAACGGTAGGGAGATGTCGGAGATGGCCCAAGTGAATTTCAGTGCAGGATGGAAATTAGTGGGGAAGTTGATGAAGTCAGTGAGTTCTGCATGGGTGCAGGAGGCAGCACCAACGCAGTCGTCAATGTGGCGGAGGTCAGTCTGAAGAAGGGTCTCGACCTGAAACATCACCCATTCCTTCTCTCAAGAGATGCCGCCTGTCCAGCTGAGTTACTCCAGCTTTTTGTGTCTACCTTCCTCTTATGCAACTAATATGTATAGCCAATCGAATTAGATTGTCCATGGCCATGGCCTATGTCACTCTTTGAATCACTTCCCTCTGGAAGGCGACTCCGGACAGGTGGAACTAGTGTAGCTGGGACATGTTGGTCTGTGTGGGCAAGTTGGGCCGAAGGGCCTGTTTCCATGCGATATGACCATGATTCTGTATTAATGAAAGATCATTAGCGTCAAAGGCTGAACGATTGGTTGAAAGTTTCAGCATGGAAGCACGAACTTCGGCTCACTAAGTCCACACGGACCATCGGGCCAGGAAGCGAGCGGGCAAGATCATCTCTGACCCCTCTCACCCTGGCCACAAACTCTTTGAATCACTTCCCTCTGGAAGGCGACTCCGCACTGTCAAAGCTGCCACAGCCAGACATAAAAACAGTTTTTATCCACGAGTAGTTGCTCTACTCAACAGCCAAATATCTGTAGCCTCCCTTTAATCTGGTATTTTGTTGGTTCACATGCTTGATCAATGGTGTTTTATCATTAATGTTTTATTATTATTAATGTTTAGTGTTTTCTGAGTCATTCGTAACTGTCACTGTATGTCATGTTGTTAATTGTGGGCGGAGCACCAAGGCAAATTCCTTGTATGTGAATACTTGGCCAATAAACTTACTTACTTACTTACTTACTTACTTAGATATTGAGAACAGTGGCTTTGGATATACATGACCAAGCAGTTACAGAATAATGGTTGGGATATGAAGATTCATTGCTCTCATTTAGATACAAATGCCAAGAGCAAATTGGCTTTGGAAAGATTCCAACCAACCAACGATACATTAGAAAGAAAATTCACCATATATATAAACGGCGTGACATATGTTGTTATGTTAAGCAACTAATTGATAAGTAAACTAAAATTAATCACAGCATAATAATAATAATTTACAACCATCACTTTGTCGATTAGTCACAAATACGGGAAAATGTTGGCAACGTTGCTTTTTGTTTTCATCACACGATACCAGACTCTGCTGTAGACGACACTAAGTTGCTTGCACTTTGAAGAGTCACACCTGCAAGAAAAGCGCTTTCATTTCACTTCACGTTTTGTCACGTTACAAATAATACCGCGTGTGGCGCAGGGGTAGAGTTGCCGCCTTGCAGCGAATGCGGCGTTGGAGACCCAGGTTCGATCCCGGCAACGGGCGCTGTCTGTACGGAGTTTGTACGTTCTCCCCGTGACCTGCGTGGGTTTTCTCCGAGATCTTCGGTTTCCTCCCACACGCCAAAGACGTGCAGGTTTGTTGGTTCATTAGCTTGGTAAACAAAAAGTTAAAATTGGCTTACCCCTTATTCTTAAACAGTGGCCCCTGGTTCTGGACTCCCCCAACATCGGGAACATGTTTCCTGCCTCTAGCGTGTCCAAACCCTTAATAATCTTAGATAAACAAAAACTCTAAAATTGTCCCCAGTGGGTGTAGGATAGTGTTAAACCAGCCTCCTCGTCTCCCGTTGCAATTTCCTTTGCAATTGACAATAAATATGTTCCAATATGGACACTTTTCAGGCGGAGATCAACATTCTTGTGTAGGAAGGAACTGCTGTTGCAGGCTTAAACCGAAGATAGAGACAAAATGCTGGAGTAACTCAGCGGGACAGACAGCATCTCTGGAGAGAAGGATTAGGTGACGTTTTTGGATTTGAAGAAGGGTCTTGACCCGAAACGTCACCCATTCCTTCTCTCCAGAGATGCTGCCTGTCCCGCTGAGTTACTCCAGCATTGACTGTCTCTTTGTTTTGCATGCTATCCAAACAGATCAGATATACAACCAGACCAAATGAATACAACTTTTGTGGCATGCTATCCTGTCAGCAGAAAAGCAATACATGATTACAATTGATCCATTTACACTGAATAGATACATGATAAAGGAATAACGTTTAGTGCCAGATAAAGCTGGCAAAGTCCGATCAAGGATAGTCCGAGGGTCACCAATGAGGTAGATAGTAGTTCAGCACAGGTCTCTGGTTGTGGTAGGATGGTTCAGTTGCCTGATAACAGCTGGGAAGAAACTGTCCCTAAATCTGGAGGTGTGCGTTTTCACACTTCTGTACCTCTTGCCCGATGGGAGAGGGGAGAAGAGGGAGTGGCCGGGGTGCGACTGGTCCTTGATGATGCTGCTGGCCTTGCCGAGGCAGCGCGAGGTGTAGATGGAGTCAATGGAAGGGAGGTTGGTTTGTGCGACGGTCTGGGCTGCGTCCACAATTCGCTGCAACTCCTTGCGGTCTTGGATGGAGCTGTTCCCAAACCAAGCCGTGACGCATCCCGATAAAATGCTTGCTGTGGTGCATCTGTAGAAGTTGGTGAGAGTTACAGGGGGCAGGCCGAACTTCCTAAACCTTCTATGTGAGTAGAGGCGTTGGTGTGCTTTCTTGGTCGTTGCTTAAATATGAGTAGTCCAGGAAAAATAAGAGGAAAAAACAGTGCAGTTTTTAGGTTTTAAAACAGTTTAAACCAGTTAAAACAAAGATGGTCATTTGGCCTGACATGACACTATAATAAACATAATACACAGACAATAGACAATAGGTGCTGGAGTAGGCCATTTGGCCCTTCGATGTGATCATGGCTGATCATCCCCAATCAGTACCCCGTTCCTGCCTTCTCCCCATATCCCCTGACTCCGCTATTTTTAAGAGCCCTATCTAGCTCTCTCTTGAAAGTATCCAGAGAACCGGCCTCCACCGCCCTCTGAGGCAGAGAATTCCACAGACTCACAACTCCCTGTGAGAAAAAAGTGTTTCCTCATCTCCGTTCTAAATGGCTAACCCCTTATTCTTAAACTGTGTGTGGCCCCTGGTTCTGGACTCCCCCAACATCGGGAACATGTTTCCTGCCTCTAGCGTGTCCAAACCCTTAATAATCTTAGGTTGACAAAAATGCTGGAGAAACTCAGCAGGGTGCAGCAGCATCTATGGAGCGAAGGAAATAGGCAACATTTCGGGCCGAAACCCTTCTTCAGACCCCTTAATAATCTTATATGTTTCAAAAAGATATCCTCTCATCCTTCTAAACTCCAGAGTGTACCAGCCCAGACGCTCCATTCTCTCAGCATATGACAGTCCCGCCATCCCGGGAATTAACCTTGTGAACCTACGCTGCACTCCCTCAATATCAAGAATTACTTTCATAGTGTGGGCAGCAGTAGCTATTGTCTTCTCCAGCTACAGTGTAATTCTATTAACTTTTATGCTTGAATTAGGCCTTTAATAGCAGACATGATATTGTGTTGCAGGTGACAGCACATCACCTGCTGAACCGATGTGTTTGGGTAATTCAAAGATATTAAGTCAATTCAATGGTTCCTATAAATTTCAGCTTCATAAAAATTATGGGACATTACACTGTCAGGACCTTATCCCCATGTCTAACACTAGAGGGCATAGATATGTGAGAAGGGGAATGTCTAATGGAGATCGTAGGGACAGGTTGAGTTTAGTTTAGTTTAGAAGTACAGCGGGGAAACAGGAAACACCGAGCCCGAACCAGCCAGCGATCCCCGCACACTAACACTACCCTACACTAGGGACAGTTTTTACATTCATGCCAAGCCAATTAACCTGCAAAACTGTTCAAGAAGGAACTGCAGATGCTGGAAGATCGAAGGTACACAAAATTGCTGGAGAAACTCAGCGGGTGCAGCAGCATCTATGGAGCGAAGGAAATAGGCGACGTTTCGGGCCGAGTCTGAAGAAGGGTTTCGGCCCGAAACGTCGCCTATTTCCTTCGCTCCATAGATGCTGCTGCACCCGCAGAGTTTCTCCAGCAATTTTGTGAACCTGCAAAACTGTATGTCTTTGGATTGTGGTAGGAATCGGGAGATCTCGCAGGAAACCCACATAGGCCACGGGGAGAAGGTGCAAACTCCGTGCTGACAGCACCCGGAGTCGGGATCGAACCCGCGTCTCTGGCGCCGTAAGGGAACAACTCTACCGCTGACGCCCGTTTCCTTACACAAGGAGCGTTGGGGACGGGGTGGTGGTGGGGGCAGATATGATAGGTACATTCAGACAGGCACATGGAAGTGCAGGTAATAGAAGGGATATGGATCATGTACAGGGAGATGAGATGAGTTTAACTTGGCATTATATTCAGCACAAACATTGTGGGCCGAAGGGCCAGTTCCTGTGCTGTACTCTTCTATGTTCGTAACCCACAATGGATCTCCATAACATCCCGTTCCCCGTGCTTTGGAGGATTTAAAATGACCACACATGGTATCCCGTTGGCAATGGCTGCACAGCAGTAGAGCTGTGGCCTCATACTGCCAGCGACCCAGGTTCCGGTCCCGACCTTGGCGGATGTCTGTGTGGAGTTTGCATGTTCCCTAAGTCCGACTTTGATCAGTACGGGCATCACCGTGCCGCCCCCAGTTAAATGTGAATCATTCCTGATTCTGAAAAGTAGATACAGCTCAGGAACACGCCATTCGGCCCATCAATTCAGTGCCGACCAGCGATCATCCCGTACATTAGCACTACATTAAAGACTGGATAGACTTGGTTTATACTCTCTAGCATTTAGGAGATTGAGAGGGGATCTTATAGAAACTTACAAAATTCTTAAGGGGATGGACAGGCTAGACGCAGGAAGATTTTTCCCGATGTTGGGGAAGTCCAGGACAAGGGGTCACAGCTTAAGGATAAGGGGGAAATCCTTTAAAACCGAGATGAGAAGAACTTTTTTCACACAGAGAGTGGTGAATCTCTGGAACTCGCTGCCACAGAGGGTAGTTGAGGCCAGTTCATTGGCTATATTTAAGAGGGAGTTAGATGTGGCCCTTGTGGCTAAGGGGATCAGGGGGTATGGAGAGAAGGCAGGTACGGGATACTGAGTTGGATGATCAGCCATGATCATATTGAATGGCGGTGCAGGCTCGAAGGGCCGAATGGCCTACTCCTGCACCTAATTTCCATGTTTCTATGTTTCTATCCTATCAGAGGGGAAGGAGGGGGGGTGGGGGGGAGGAACGAGTGCCATTTGGCCTGGGCCTCATGCCCGTCCGCTCCAGAGGGATCCTGATTTGGGGGGGATTTAAAATTGAGGGGCCTCTGCTTGATTTTGGTTTGAGGGGGGGGTGGCCCCTACAATTGAAATTGGCCTTGTCCTCAGTTCATCCATGAGACGGCCTGCTGACCCACAGAGTTAAGGGCCTGTCCCACTTGCCAATTTTCTTTCGGTGACTGCCAGCGTCATATCAGTGTCGCCAAAAGATTTAGAACATTTCAAAATCCAGCGGTAACAAAAAAATGTTGCGGCACTTGAAAAAAACGGCGCGCGTCAATACGTCATCACGTCGCGTCACGCCGCGAATTTTCCGGTGACCTGATCCGTCAGTCAGTGATGCCGGCAGTTGCCGAATAAAATCGGCAAGTCGGACTGGCCCTTAACTCCAGCATTTAGGGTCTATCTTCAACAAATTCCCGCAAGAGAGAGCTAGATAGGGCTCTTAAAGATAGCGGAGTCAGGGGATATGGGGAGAAAGCAGGAACGGGGTACTGATTGGGGATGATCAGCCATAATCACATTGAATGGCGGTGCTGGCTCGAAGGGCCGAATGGCCTACTCCTGCACCTATTGTCTATTGTCTATTGGTTAATTTGCTGAAGAGACTTGTTCCTCTCCCCACCTCCCCTCCCCCACACTGTGAGTGGTTATTAATTCTAAGTTGTCTCAATTTATTAAAAACTCCCCCCACTTGTCCATCTGACATCTCTAAACGCATTCAATGTTATCTTGTTTTTACTTTGCTAATTGCACCATGATTGTACCGTCACAAGCCAATCGTTATCCTTTCACCGTCTCCTTTGAGGGCACGTTCACATTGCTTGGCCCCCGCCCGCGCCCACCAGCAAGACATAAAATGCCCCAATTAATCTGCAGCAATTAATTTAGGAGCTCCTCCATGTTTGTGTGTGTGTGTGTGTGTGTGTGTGTGTGTGTGTGTGTGTGTGTGTGTGTGTGTGTGTGTGTGTGTGTGTGTGTGTGTGTGTGTGTGTGTGTGTTATCCTTGAAAGTAGGCACAGGAATGTGTGTGTGTGTGTGTGTGTGTGTGTGTGTGTGTGTGTGTGTGTGTGTGTGTGTGTGTGTGTGTGTGTGTGTGTGTGTGTGTGTGTGTGTGTGTGTGTGTGTGTGTGTGTGTGTGTGTGTGTGTGTGTGTGTGTGTGTGTGTGTGTGTGTGTGTGTGCGTGTGTGTGTGTGTGTGTGTGTGTGTGTGTGTGTGTGTGTGTGTGTGTGTGTGTGTGTGTGTGTGTGTGTGTGTGTGTGTGTGTGTGTCTGTCTCTGTGTCTGTGTGTCTCTGTCTGTCTCTGTCTGTCTCTGTGTCTGTCTGTCTCTGCCTCTGTGTCTGTGTCTGTGTTTAACCTGAGCCCATTTTTGATTGGAATGCAAGGAGTGTGCCTCTGTGCTGTTTCGTTGATCAAGAATGATTTCAGTATCCAGCCGGCATTAATTGCTTTGTTCTTTGGTCGGCTGCACCAGTGTTCAGCTCAAATCGAGAAAGGCTCACCTCACTTCAAGGTAGGCAGCACTGCACACTGCGAGGTGATGCCTGATAGAATGGAGGTGGATTGTAACTAGGGTAACAATTCTTAAGGGGCTGTCCCACTTGGGCGACCTAATCTGTGCGTGCGTGCGTGCGTGCGTGTGGAGTGTGGCGTGTGTGTGTGTGTGTGTGTGTGTGTGTGTGTGTGTGTGTGTGTGTGTGTGTGTGTGTGTGTGTGTGTGTGTGTGTGTGTGTGTGTGTGTGTGTGTGTGTGTGTGTGTGTGTGTGTGTGTGTGTGTGTGTGTGTGTGTGTGCGTGTGTGCGCGCGGTCTGCCGATCCAGCTCGCGGTTTCAACGCCGACGGCCAAACCAGCTCGAGGCTTTCCAGGCGAGTGCCCTCGAGCTTGAAGGTCAAAGACACTCTTCTTAACTCGCGGATTAGGTCGCCCAAGTGGGACAGCCCCTTTGGGTAGCCACAAAGCGCTGGAGCAACAGTGGGGCAGGCAGCATCTCCGGGGTAGAGGGAATGGGTGGCGTCTCGGCTCGAGACCAGAAACATCAACCAATCGATCAAAGCGGAGACGGGTCTCGACCTGAAACGTCACTTTATCCCCAGAGATGGCCCGCTGAGTTACTCCAGCATTTTGTGTCTATCTTCGGTGTGAACCAGCATCTGCAGTTCCTTCCTACGGAATAATTCTGTTGAGTTTAGATACAGTGTGGAAACAAGAGTCCACGCCGCCATCGATCACACACTCGCACTAGTTACTATTCAGCCCGTTTTCTCACCCATTCCCTACTCACTAAGGTTAATTCACGGAAACCTATTGACCTACAAATCCGCACGTCTTTGGAATATCAAATAGGCAGTCAAAATGATCAAAGACCCACATCACCCTAGCCACGCCCTCGTTCCACTGCTACCTTAGAGCAGGTGGTAAAGGAATCTGAAAACCATGTTCGCCTAGGTCAAGAATTACTTCTTCCCAACTACCAACCTGCTCTTTGAGCACTAGACCACGAGAAGGGTCTCGACGTGGAATGTCACCCATTCCTTCTCTCCAGAGATGCTGCCTGTCCCGCTGAGTTACTCCAGCATTTTGTGTCTGTCTACAACTTTGAACCTCTTTTTAGTTTAGTTTAGAGATACAGCGTGGAACCAGGCCCTTCGGCCCACCGAGTCCGCGCCGACCAGCGATCCCCGCACACTAACACTACCCTACACACACACACACTGGGCTGGGGACAACTTACACATTTACACCAAGCCAATTAACCAACAAACCTGCACGTCTTTGGAGTGTGGGAGGAAACCGAAGATCTCGGAGAAAACCCACGCAGGTCACGGGGAGAACGTGCAAACTCCGTATAGACAGCACCCAAGGTCGGGATCGAACCGGGTCTACTGGTGATGTGAGGCAGCGACTCTACCTCTGCGCCATCGTGCCACACTGCTCTATTGATCCTCTTTCGCTGCCCAAAGAATTTGGGGTTAATTTACACAAACAGTGCATGAGTGCGCCCCTTCTTTCTCTCTCCCTTATTATTTCAGTCATTCTGCAGTTCAAGGTGACTGTGGACTTCTCCAACTGGTGATATCATCACCACTCCATGCAGGCCCTTGCAACTTAAAATTCAATGTCCTTGTGATAATCAATAGCGGAATTACAAAGATAATGATCAGTTTAAATGGCACTGATAAGGGCTGCCGTTGTTTGTGAGTGTTTCCCATGGCTGTTAAAGAGAGAGGTCAAAGCTTAAAGAATAGACACAAAACGCTGGAGCAACTCAGCGGGTCAGGCAGCGTCTCCGGAGAGAAGGAATGGGTGACGTTTCAGGTCGAGATATTTCGTCAAATTGGCTGCCTGAGCCACTGAGTTACTCCAGCACGTTGTGTTTTGTTCAAGATTCCAGCATCTGCAATTCCTTGCGTCACCATTGAGATAAAGGTGCAAATATGGAGATTGAGAGGGGATCTTATAGAAACTTACAAAATTCTTAAGGGGTTGGACAGGCTAGATGCAGGAAGATTGCTCCCGATGTTTGGGAAGTCCAGGACAAGGGGTCACAGCTTACGGATAAGGGGGAAATCCTTTAAAACCGAGATGAGAAGAACTTTTTTCACACAGAGAGTGGTGAATCTCTGGAACTCTCTGTCACAGAGGGTAGTTGAGGCCAGTTCATTGGCTATATTTAAGAGGGAGTTAGATGTGGCCCTTGTGGCTAAGGGGATCAGAGGGTATGGAGAGAAGGCAGGTACGGGATACTGAGTTGGATGATCAGCCATGATCATATTGAATGGCGGTGCAGGCTCGAAGGGCCGAATGGCCTACTCCTGCACCTAATTTCTATGTTCTATGTCTATGTTTCTATGGACCGCTAGAATTTCTGATAACTATCTTTGCTGTATCTATCTAAAGGGCCCGTCCAACTTGGCCGTCATTTGCGCCTCATTTACGCATCATATGTAAAATAGGTCGATGTGTCGTGACGCGTGGGGTGCACGTGGGTGACGCACGCATAGCGCACGGTGAAGCGTGGAATCGCATGCGGTGGTGCACGGTACTGCGCGGCGCTGCAGTATTTCGTAGTGTAACGAAATCCTCGCCACCTCATGCGTGAAGTATCACTTATGCACGCTGCCACATTGGCGTCGAGCGCTGGCGTCCCGACGTCGCACGTGTATCAAGTGGTGGCGCACGGTTAGGTCAACGGCCGTAACCATGTATTGCCGCGCGGAGCAGGGTATTCTAATGACGTCACGTGCACCAGACGGCTGTGCTGGCGTGACGTGTGATTTGCGGGCGACGTCGCGTATCACGACACGTCGACCTATTTTACATATGACGTATAAATGAGGCGCAAATGACGGTCAGGTGGGACAGGCCCTTTACTGTCTACAATTCCACACACTTTCGTGTCATCTGCAAACTCTTCTAATGCCGCCTATATTCTCCTGTTTTGGTCACCATGTTATAGGAAAGATGTTGTCAAGTTGGAAAGGGTTCAGAGAACACTTATGAGTGTGTTGCCAGGACTCGAGAGCCTGAGCTATGGGAAGAGATTGAGCAGGCTAGGACATTATTCCTTGGAGCACAAGAGGATGAGGTGTGATCTTATAGTGGGGTACAAAATCATGAGAGGAATAGAGCAGGTAAGCGCAATCGAGTTTTTTTGTTCAGAGCCGAAAACATAGGTTTAAGGTGAGGGGGGAAAGATGGAAAAGGAACTTGAGGGGTAACTTTGTCTTTACACAAAGGGTGATGGGTGTATGGAACGAGCTGCCGGAGGAGGTAGTTGAGGTGCAACTATTGCAACATTGCGATACGATACTATAGAACTTTATTTTGGCAATTGATTTCTTACCACTGTTTAAGCAGCATTTAGATAGATACATGGATAGGACAGGTTTAGAAGGGATATGGGCCAAACTCAGGCAAGTGGGACTAGTGTAGATGGGTTGCATTGGTTGGCATGGGCAAGTTGGGCCGAAGGGCCTGCTTCTACGCTGTACCACTCTCTGACTCAAATCATTAATATAAACCGCAACCAGTAATAGACAATAGACAATAGGTGCAGGAGGAGGACATTCAGCCCTTCAAGCCAGCACCGCCATTCAATGTGATAATGGCTGATCAACCCCAATCAGTACCCCGTTCCTGCCTTCTCCCCATATCCCCTGACTCCGCTATCTTTAAGAGCCCTATCTAGCTCTCTCTTGAAAGATGGGTCTCTTAATGGGCCCAGCATTGACATCTGAGATACACCACTAGCCACAGGCCTCCAGTCCAAGAAATAACCTACCTACAACCTTGTGTAGGAAGGAACTGGTTTAATCCGAAGATAGACACAAGAAGCTGGAGTAACTCAACGGGACAGGCAGCATCTCTGGTGAGAAGGAATGGGTGACGCTTTGGGTGGAGGCTGTCTGAAGTAGGGTGTTGACACGAAACGTGTGACCCATTCCTTCTCTCCACAGATGCTGCCTGCCCTGCCCCGCTGAGTTACCACCTTGTCCTTCATTTAAATTCTCATTGAGCTCTGCTGCAGATGTTGTCTTGCAGAAGCTGACTCCAGCCACAGGACTGTTGCTCATTTAAATCCCGCTGACAGATGGATTAGTGCAAGTAATTAATTAATTTACCACACAAAGGGAAGCACACAAGTAAACACATTCAAGCTACGCCCATCATTGAGTGGCTGTTAGGAAGTGAACTTGTCAAATTGAAAATTCAATGTGTTTTAAGAAGGAACTGCAGATGCTGGAAAATCGAAGGCCCAAGCGAAATATGAAATGCTGCTCCTCCAATTTGCGCTGGGCTTCGCTCTGACAATGGAGGAGGCCCGGGACAGAAAGGTCAGTGTGGGAATGGGAGGGGGAGTTGAAGTGTTTGACAACCAGGAGATTGTGTAGGCCTAGTCTATTTTTGGAGTAAACCAGCATCTGCAGTTCATTCCTACACAGATCAGAAGGATCATGACCCAAACCGTCACCCATTCCTTCTCTCCAGAGATGCTGCCTGCCTGTTCCACTGAATTACTCCAACATTCTGTGTTTATCTTCGGTGTAAACCAACATCTGCAGTTCCTTCCCACACACCTAGCCTTTTAATGTTTTCCTAATCAACCAAAGCCAGCTCCACACTTAATGTTTCATTCAGAGTCACAGAGTGATACAGTGTGGAAACAGGCCCTTCAGCCCATCTCGCCCACACCGGCCAACAATATCCCAGCTCCGCCAGTCCCACCTGCCTGCGTTTGGTCCATATCCCTCCAAACCTGTCCTATCCATGTACCTATCTAACTGCATCTTAAGCAATGGGATAGTCCCAGCCTCAACTACCTCCTCTGGCAGCTCGTCCCACACACCCACCACCCTCTGTGTGAAAACAATGTGTTAGAATGAAGGCCCTAGTTTTGCATTGAATCACTAAGTTGCAGATGAATGTGAACTTCTGCCATTGTTACTGTTTCCCCCAAGACCCCGTGACAGCCAGAATATCCGTCAACCTTCCCTGTGGTAATTGCACTAAATGAGATAACAAATTGCCTTTTCTCTAGTTGCTTCCTCAATATTGTGATCAATATAGGTTAATTAAGCCAGGTCGTCTCCACAGATCACGAGATTAAACTCTCCCATAAATTCCTTTAACCCATTACGGGTACGGCTAATTTCCTGATTGATACCCTGCTCAATAACACAATCAGTGTACGGCGGCTTATAAATAACTCCTATTGATGTTTCCCGCTCGTTTCCACCCCCTGCCTCGACCCAAATTGATTCTAATTGATTCATGTTCTGTTTCACCAAAAATAATTTCTCACCACGGCACCAACCCTCCTCGCTTCCCCTTGTCACCTCACCGTCCTGGACATCAAACTTGCAGGGAATGTTTTGTTCTCTCTAGAATTTAGGAGATTGAGAGGGGATCTTATAGAAACTTACAAAATTCTTAAGGGGTGGACAGGCTAGATGCAGGAAGATTGTTCCAGATGTTGGGGAAGTCCAGGACAAGGGGTCACAGCTTAAGGATAAGGGGGAAATCCTTTAAAACCGAGATGAGAAGAACTTTTTTCACACAGAGAGTGGTGAATCTCTGGAACTCTCTGCCACAGAGGGTAGTCGAGGCCACAGTTCATTGGCTATATTTAAGAGGGAGTTAGATGTGGCCCTTGTGGCCAAGGGGATCAGGGGGTATGGAGAGAAGGCAGGTACGGGATACTGAGTTGGATGATCAGCCATGATCATATTGAATGGCGGTGCAGGCTCGAAGGGCCAAATGGCCTACTCCTGCACCTAATTTCTATGTTTCTATGTTTCTATGTTCCCAGCTTTGATTATCCTGCAGTCACATTCGTCAGTCGGATAGTTTTGTGCCGGAAGGAACTGCCAGTGCTGGTTTGATCCGAGGATGGACACAAAATGCTGGAGTAGCTCAGGGGGACAGGAGGCAGCGTCTCTGGAGAGAAGGAATGGGTGACGTTTCGGGTGGAGACCCGGAATTCAAACTCCACACATTTAGTCCGCTCCACTGCGAAAGCTCCTCACGCTAGGTCCACCTTGAAGAGGTTCTCCTCCTCTCTCTGTGACCAGGGTTCAGCAACATCCTCTCTCGCTGCTCCCCCTCTGTGCATTCCACCCCCCCTTCCCAGTTCTCCCACCAGTCTTACTGTCTCCAATTACATTCTATCTCTGTCCTGCCCCCTCCCCTGACATCAGTCTGAAGAAGGTAGACAAAAATGCTGGAGAAACTCAGCGAGTGAGGCAGCATTTGTGCCAACCCCAATTTATTACGCTTACTACCTTTCTAACAGCCCCTTCTCCCTTTGCCTAATCTTTCCAAATAAGATTCCTAACCTGGCTGAACTATCTTCTCAGGGATGCTGCCTGACCTGTTGAGCTACTCCAGCACTTTTAGACAATAGACAATAGGCGCAGGAGTAGGCCATTCAGCCCTTCGAGCCAGCACCGCCATTCAATGTGATCATGGCTGATCATCCCCAATCAGTTCCCCGTTCCTGCCTTCTCCCCATATCCCCAGACTCCGCTATCTTTAAGAGCCCTATCTAGCTCTCACCTGAAAGCATCCAGAGAACCTGCCTCCACCACCCTCAGAGGCAGAGAATTCCACAGACTCACCACTCTCTGTGAGAAAAAGTGTTTCCTCGTCTCCGTTCTAAATGGCTTCCTCCTTATTCCTAAAATTCTTAAAAGACACTTTGTGTCTTTTTCTTTGTAGCAGGACTTAGACGTCACATCGACAGAACCTTGATTAGTCCGGGTGTCGGGGGTTACGGGGAGAAGGCAGGAGAATGGGGTAATGAGGGAGAGATGGATCAGCCATGATTGAATGGCGGAGTAGACTTGATGGGCCGAATGGCCTAATTCTACCCCTATTCCTTATGACCCATATGACCTTAACCAAGGTGGTCTATATCAATACTATCTCCTGACAAGAAAGAATTTAGAGTGAAACTCTGGATGAAGTGGACCATTTCCCGTATCTAGAAGACCATCTGTGATTGAAGGCAGACTCCAACAATAAAATCCATCATTCCCCTCCTTGTGTCAGCGCAAGGCTTTGTTGGTCGAAGATAAAGAGTGTTTAAAGATCAGGACAGGAAACCTGAGACCACACATTCATCCTCCTGAACACTCCTGAGTCTTGGGCCGCAGTGACAGGGAGCTCAAAGTACTGATGAGATACGGCCAGCACAATGCTGCTGAATGAATACGTTTATTGACCAAGTATTCACATACAAGGAATTTGCCTTGGTGCTCCACCCACAAGTGACAACATGACATATACAGTGACAGTTAGGAATGACACATAAAACATTAAACATTAATAATAAAACATTATCGATTAAACATGTGAATTAAATAAAATACCAGAACAAACAGAGATCCTGACTACTGTAGGAAGTGTAAGAGGACTGGACTTTGGTGCCTTCCCTCACAGTTGTTTTTTCATATAAATGCTTTTATTCAGAACAAACAAAAATACAAAGTAGTAACACGATCAACGAATGCCTATATTGGCATTTTACAAAGTTATCATATTGAAATATTAACATTTTTATCAACAATACATTCGACCTCCCGTGGTGACCAACGTTCACGGAAGGCCTCCAGCAACCCCGTGGACACCGCGTGTTCCCACTCTAGGGACACGTGGGCACGGACGTAACCCTGGAAACGGGGCAGGCCGCCGACTGCCCGCTGCCTGGACCTGCGAATGGCCATCTTGGCCAGGCCCAGGACCAGACCGACAGGGAGATCCCCTCCTCCCTCCCGACCCTCCCCCCTTCTGTACCGGGTGCCCAAAAATCAATAACGTCGGGCTAAAGTGGAGCCAAAACTTGAGGAGCAGCCCCTTCAGACATTCCTTCCCTCGCAGTGGGTAACGTTGATTCCGCTGTGTGGGGGATGTTTATGTTAGACTCTATCGTGTGTTGTGTTTTCTTTATTCGTATGGCTGTACGGTAACTCAAATCTCACTTCACCAATTGGTGCACGTGACAATAAATGTAACTTGAACTTAAACTTGAACCGTACGCAGTTTGCACTTTCTCCTTCCGTGAGCGCGTGGGTTTTCTCCGGGTGCACCGGTCTCCTGCCACGGTCCAAAGACGTTCAGCTTTGTCGGGTTAATTGGTTTCCGTAAATTGTAAACTGTCCCTAGCGTGTGTGTGGGATGGTGCTAGCGTACGGGGGTATCACTGGCCGGTGGGCCGAAGGGCCTGTTTCCTCGCTGGGCGCCGACTGACGGACGAGGACGGACCGCGTGGAAGTGAGGACGCCGTTGCCGTGGGAGGGAACAGTGGAGGAGCCGGCATGGGGTGGGGTGGTCATGAGGGTGGTGTTGGGGGGAACAATGGGGACCTGGCCTTGGATACTTTGTTACTTTGTCAATGCCCTTTATCTGGTGACTATTGGAATACCTTTGGCCCACAAGCAAAGAGTCTCATTGTGACTGTGGCAACACAGTGAAGTATTCAGTACTTGTAACATCTGGTGGATTAAGGAAACAACATCCACGTCCTATCCCAGACCAACTTTCCCGGCATTAAGCTGCTAGTTATACTATTCCCGCTCCCTTTGGGAAGCACCAATGGTTGTATGTCCAATGCCACACCCCTGAAAATGACTCTCACGTCTGAGCTGGGTTACGGCAAGGAGAGAGAGGAAGAAAGATGTGTGAAGTTTGCACGTTCTCTCAGTGACCTCGTGGGTTTTCTCCAGGGGGCTCTGGTTTCCTCCTGCATCCCAAAGGCAAAGTTAGTCTGTAGGTGAATTGGCTTCTGGAAACTGCCCCTAGTGTGTACGGGGCAGTGGATGTTGGGGTAACATACAACGAGTCCGAGTGGGTGATTGGTGTTTGGTGTGGACTCGGTGGGTCGAGGGGTTTGTCTCAATGCTGAATCTTTCAAGCTACCCATTCAAATGGTGCATCCATTAATGAATGAATGAATGAATGAATAAGTTTATTGGCCAAGTATTCACATACAAGGAATTTGCCTTGGTGCTCCGCTCGCGAGTGACAACATGACATACAGTGACAGTTAGGAACAACACATAAAACGTTAAACATTAATAATAAAACATTATCGATTAAACATGTGAATTAAATAAAATACCAGAACAAAAGGAGGCTACAGATTTTTGGTTATTGAGTAGAGCTACTTCTCGTGGAAAAAAGCTGTTTTATGTCTGGCTGTGGCAGCTTTGACAGTCCGGAGTTGCCTTCCAGAGGGAAGTGATTCAAAGAGTTTGTGGCCAGGGTGAGAGGGGTCAGAGATGATCTTGCCCGCTCGCTTACTTTATTTTTAGCTGTGTATATGTGGGGGTCAGTCCGGAGTTGCCTTCCAGAGGGAAGTGATTCAAAGAGTTTGTGGCCAGGGTGAGAGGGGTCAGAGATGATCTTGCCCGCTCGCTTCCTGGCCCTTGCAGTGTACAGTTCATCAATGGAGGGAAGGTTGCAGCCAATAATCTTCTCAGCTGATCGGACGATTCGCTGCAGCCTCCGGGTGTCGTGCTTGGTGGCCGAGCCAAACCAGACCATGATGGAGAAGGTGAGGCCAGACTCTACGATGGCCGTAATATTTTAGAAGTTAAGTATACACAACTCCCTCTGTACTCTAAACAACATCTAATGGAGTCAACAGGCCCTTCAGTCTAACTTGCCCAAGCCGACCAACATGTCCCATCCACACTGGTCCCACCTGCCTGCGTATGGCCCACATCCCTCTAAACCTACGCTGTCCATGTCCCTGTCTAAGTGACTCAAACATTGCGATAGTCCCTGCCTCAACTACCTCCTTTGGCAGCTCGTTCAATATGGTGGCGCAGCGGTAGAGTTGCTGCCTTACAGCGGATGCAGCAGCGGAGACCCGGGTTCGATGCCGACTACAGGTGCTGTCTGTATGGACTTTGTACGTTCTCCCCGAGACCTGCGTGGGTTTTCTCCGAGATCTTCGGTTTCCTCCCACACTCCAAAGACGTACAGGTTTGTAGGTTAATTGGCTTGGTGTAAATGTAAAAACAATTGTCCGGAGTGGGTATAGGATAGGGTGGATATAGGATTTTGCAGCACAGAATAGAAGGGCCGAGATGGCCTGTTTCCGTGCTGTAATTGTTACATGATAGTGTTAAGGTCCTGTCCCACTTGGCGATTTTTTTCGGCAACTGCCGGCGTCATATCGGTGTCGCCAAATGATTTCGAACATTTCAAAATCCAGCGGCGACAAAAAAAATTGTTGCGACACTTGAAAAAAATACCGCGCGTCAATACGTCATCACGCCACGTCACGCCGCAAATGTTTATCGGTGACCTGATATGTCAGTCAATGATACCGGCAGTCACCGACAAAATCGCCAAATGGGACAGGCCCTTTAATGTGCGGGGATCGCTGGTCGACGCGGACCCGGTGGGCCGATGGGCGTGCACATCTCTGAAGATCGTTCCTGGTCCGAGAACACTAATGCAATTATCAAGAAAGCTCATCAGCGCCTCTACTTCCTGAGAAGATTACGGAGAGTCGGGTTGTCAAGGAGGACTCTCCCTAACTTCTGCAGGTGCACAGTAGAGAGCATGCTGATTGGTTGCATCGTGGCTTGGTTCGGCAACTTGAGCGCCCTGGAGAGGAAAAGACTACAAAAAGTAGTAAACACTGCCCAGTCCATCATCGGCTCTGACCTTCCTTCCATCGAGGGGATCTATCGCAGTCGCTGCCTCAAAAAGGCTGGCAGTATCATCAAAGACCCACACCATCCTGGCCACACACTCATCTCCCTGCTACCTTCAGGTAGAAGGTACAGGAGCCTGAAGACTGCAACGACCAGGTTCAGGAATAGCTACTTCCCCACAGCCATCAGGCTATTAAACCTGGCTCGGACAAAACTCTGATTATTAATAACCAATTATCTGTTATTTGCACTTTATCATTTTATTCATTCATGTGTGTATATATTTATATAATGGTATATGGACACACTGATCTGTTTTGTAGTAAATGCCTACTATGTTCTGTGTGCTGAAGCAAAGCAAGAATTTCATTGTCCTATCAGGGACACATGACAATAAACTCACTTGAGCTTGAACTTGAACTTGAAAGGGCCTGTTTCCGCGCTGTGTCTCTAAACTAAACTAAACACCCGCCACCGTCTGTGCAAAAAAAGTTACGCCTGCCTCAACTTGCTCGAACGTGAATCTAAAATAAGAATCTTTGTGAAACAACGATGAAGAAGTCAGTGAGAGTTCAGCTCTGATTCCAATTAGAATGTCAAATCCCTTTTCCAACCAGCTACCTAATAGGCCATGTCATTGTCCAAGTACTGAGGTAGGCTTTGCATTGGTGATAAGAACAGTTTTCTGCTCATTGCAAACCTAATAGCTGTGGGTACTCCCTGCCGACACTCATATAATATACATGATTAGGTTGATGAGCAAACTGCAGGATTCTACTGACGATCAGATGAGTCCCTAAAACAATAGGTGTTTCATTCCGCACAGATCCAAAATGCGCTCCGCAGTGCTCCACACTGTTCAAATGCAAAGAAGATGGAACCTCCTGCTCTCAATTTACTTCTGCTAGCTACAAACAAAAGTGCCCGTGAGTTTTCCTTTTGAAGGAGTAACCTTCAAATATAAGGATAAAAGAAAGACTATTGAACATAGAATAGTACAGTACAGGAACAGGCCCTTTGACCCACAAAGTCAATGCTCAAAACATAGACATAGCAACATAGGAATATAGAAATATAGGTGCAGGAGTAGGCCATTCGGTCCTTCGAGCCAGCACTGCCATTCAATGCGATCATGGCTGATCATCCAAAATCAGTACCCCGTTCCTGCTTTCTCCCCATATCCCTTGATTCCGTCAGCCCTAAAAGCTAAATCTCTCTTGAAAACATCCAGTGAATTAGCCTCCGCTGCCTTCTGTGGCAGAGAATTCCACAGATTCACGACTCCCTGGGTGAAAAAATGTTTCCTGATCTCAGTCCTAAATGGCCGACCTTTTATTCTTAAACTGTGACCCCTGGTTCTGGACTCCCGCAACATCGGGAACATTTTTCCTGCATCTAGCCTGTCCCGTCCTCTAAGAATTTTAAATGTTCATTTAAAATTAAAATATGCCTTCAAATAAAAGAAAGAAAGATCATTGAACACGGAACAGCA